>NW_028261383.1:173335904-173363404 GCF_051295495.1 Thamnophis sirtalis | reverse complement strand
TGTCTGTCTCTCTCTGTGTGTGTGTGTGTGGCAGTGGTGGGTTTCAAAAATTTTTGGAACCTCACTCTGTGGGTGTGGCCTCCTTTGTGGGAGTGGCTTGCTGGCCATGTGACCTGGTGGGAGTGGCTTGCCGGCCATGTGTTTTCCCTCCCTCCCTCCCTCTCTCTCTCTCTCTCTCTCTCTCTCTCCTTCCTTTTGTCTCTCTGTCCCTTTTCTCTTTTTTTCTTTCATCTCTCTCTCACTCTTTCTTTCTTTTTTCTTTTTTTATTTATTTCTTCCTTTCTTTCTCTTTCTCTCTCTCTGTCAGTCAGTCTGTCTGTCTGTGTGTGTGTGTGTGTGTGTGGCAGTGGTGGGTTTCAAAAAAGTTTGGAGCCTCTTCTGTAGGTGTGGCCTGCTTTCCGGGTCCACTGGTGGAACCTCTTCTAACCGGTTCGGTAGATTTGATGAATCGGTTCTACCGAATAGGTGCGAACTGGTAGGAACCCACCTCTGGGCTCCACCCACTCTCACTCTTATCTTGTAGAATTTCTAATGGGGTAAATAAGAAGGAGGGAGGATTATATATGCCACCCTTAATTCCTGGAGTAAAAGCAGATGTAAATATCTCTCTGTCACTCTCCTACACACACTTTCTTTCTCTAAATAAAGACAAGTTAGAATTCAGCCTCTTGGACAGGGCAAAATTCTGTCTGCGGAATGGTGGCTCAGATCTGGCACAGCTATGAAATGACATGTTTTTTTTTCCTTTTCCATCCCACATAATGATATAGAAAGATAGGATTTGGGTTGTATGGCATAAGAAGTACTGGAATACGATTCTGTATTTAAAAAAAAAAAAGACATATGGCTAGAAAGCTTGCATTTTACTATGGATTCGTTTTTAAGACTTGATAAGACAACCATTAATAACCGTGTGATGAAAACCATCACCCTCGTATTACTGCTCCTGAAGGTTTGTCTGATTGGGTGTTTGTCTCCAGTTTTCCTGTCTGGTACGGCTATTTCTCAAGTCAAGAGTTCAAGCCTCATTCAGTCACTCCCTGAAACTTTCCCACAAAATCTAAAATTAAGGGGAGGGGGAAGTGTTTCTCGTAAGTGACTGAAGGAAGAAGCAGGATTTTTTTTTTCCAACTGGAAAGCTTAACTGGAGTGCAGAATTAATCAGTAACGTTCTTATAAGAAAAGAAAAGAAGAAAAATAAGAAAAAAAGAAAAACGTTCTTATAACACATGCTATCGGGTGAATGAGGAGCCGAGGTGGCGCAGTGGTTAGAGTGCAGTACTGCAGCCACTTCAGCTGACTGCTAGCTGCAGTTCGGCGGTTCAAATCTCACCGGCTCAAGGTTGACTCAGCCTTCCATCCTTCCGAGGTGGGTGAAATGAGGACCCAGACTGTGGGGGCGATATGCTGACTCTGTAAACTGCTTAGAGAGGGCTGAAAGCCCTATGAAGCAGTATATAAGTCTAACTGCTATTGCTATTGCTAATCTCACCAGCTCAAGGTTGACTCAGCCTTCCATCCTTCCGAGGTGAGTGAAATGAGGACCCAGACTGTGGGGGCAATATGCTGACTCTGTAAACCGCTTAGAGAGGGCTGAAAGCCCTATGAAGCGGTATATAAGTCTAACTGCTATTGTTATTGCTAATTAAGCACCATCTATTTAGTGGCAATCAGATTTTCTTGGTTTTCAGGCTCTGTATTTTCAAACTTCTCCTGCAAACTTGCATTTCAAAACAAGAATCTCAATTCTGTATCAGCCTACCAAATTCACCTAATGTCGTGAAAAGCCTTGGCCATCCATCCATCCTTCACCTACCGAGTTCATCCCAGAGTTGCCGGCATTTGTCGGTCATGCCTGCTCCCTGCTGCCGCCAGAGTGCCAGGCGCGGATCCTGCAGAAACTGCTCCGTCATCAGGATGAGCATCCGTGCCCCGTTGGAATCTCGCATTCGTAGCATTTCCCGCACCTGGGGGAAAAGACAGAAATTGGCAATAGGAGAAGACACCCCGCTACCCCCAAAAAAACCCTTTAAGCAAACTTTGCGGTCTATCAAAACAGCAAACTAACTTCCCACAACTGGCTGCCTTCCAGATGTGAAGCTCCCTAGCATCTCCAGAAGACGCAGCCATGCTGCTAAGGGTGACGGAATTACAATCTGACAGATCTGGAGGAAGCACATTTGAAAAGGCCACCATAAAGTCATAGTTGAAACACTGTGGAAATCTCTACAAGTGGAGCCTGACTTCCCTTTTCTAGCTGCACTGACAAGTGAGATGTTTTAGTATTTAAAAACCTGACATTTTAAAACCACCTAGTAACATGCAGATGGACAATTGTCAGGTCATATTCCTAATGCAGGCTGCCTCTTCATTCCAAGTCTCCAAGCAGCCCAGGGGTGGGTTTCTCGCCCCGTTCCAACCGGTTCGGTTAGAACGGGGCCGGCGGCGTCCTCGTGCACGCGCGCAGTGCACGCATGCGTACTAGCGTCTGTGCGATGCTCCAGCTGCTCCTAGAGGATCGCACAGGCGCTGTATGCGTCCTGCGCATGCGTGGAAGCACAGAACTCATCAAAACCGGGTAAGAAATGCGAGCGGGAAGGTGGACCCTTCGGCGTTCCCGGAAGTTACTTACTTCCGGGTTCGCCGACCAACGGGTTCGCGGGGACTGCCGCGAACCACCTGAAACCCACCCCTGAAGCAGCCTCAACCCAACATCTACAGGGAGTCAAACTTGGGACTTCCACGTCACCCCTGAAGGATAAAGCCCCAATGGTCTTCTGGTGGAAATATCTTCCTTTTGACAGGGTGGTGTTATCTCCACAACGAGACACAAAGATCCTTGCTCCGTGGTAGCAGAGTGTTGGGATCCATTACCAGGATGTGTATAGGGCAGCTTTTAGCTGCCTGAAAACACAGGCACAGGGATGGATGGTACCATGATGTGTAAAACATTCCTTTTAGCAATATGTAAAGCTTTCCTTTTAATTAAAGTGCTCAAAGAGAAGAAAGGGGGGTAGGAAGGAGGGAGGGAAGGAGGGAAGGGAAGGAGGGAAGGAAGGAGGGAAGGAAGGAGAGAAGAAAGGAGGGAAGGAAGGAGGGAAGGAAGGAGAGAAGGAGAGAAGGAAGGGGGGAAGGAAGGAGGAAAGGAAGGGGGAAAGGAAGGAGAGAAGGAGGAAAGAAAGGAGGGAAGGAGAGGAGGAAAGAAAGGAGGGAAGGAAGGAAGGAGGGAAGGAAGGAAGGAGGGAAGGAGAGAAGGAGGGAAGGGGAAGGAGGGAGGGAAGGAAGGGGAGTAGGAGAGAAGAAACGAGGGAAGGAAGGAGGGAATGTAGGAGAGAAGGAAGGGGGAAGGAAGGAGGAAAGGAAGGGGGAAAGGAAGGAGAGAAGGAGAAAAGAAAGGGAAGGAAAGAGGGAGGGAGGGAAGGAAGGAGAGAAGGAGGGAAGGGGAAGTAGGGAGGGAAGGAAGGAGGGAAGGAAGGAGGGAAGGAGAGAAGGAGGGAAGGGGAAGGAGGGAGGAAAGGAAGGAGGGAAGGGAGAAAGGGAGTAGGAGAGAAGAAACGAGGGAAGGAAAGAGGGAGGAGGGAAGAAGAAGTAGGGCCGTTGTAAGATAAGATGGATCTATGGGATGTTAAAAAAAGCAACCTTCAAGTAACCTTCATTTTATTGAGGATTGCGTTGTGTTGAAGCATTGAAACAATTGTCTGTACGTATCTCCTTTCTGTACATTTGATATCCCTCATTATCATATTTCATTTTAAAAATCCCAGAATAAAATCCCATTATTTTCAAAAAAAAAAAAAAAAAAAATTAAAGTGCTCCTCTGTACCAGCCTCTAGCATCTGGCATGTTAGCAAGGACTTCAAACGGACACAGGAATGCGTGCTGCTTACTTCTTCCCCTCCCACCTCTTCCCCCACTTCCCCCCACCTCTCATCTACCCCTCCTCTCCTGCCCAGAGATGACGCTTCTGCCACGCTACAACATTATTATTGGACTTAGTTAAATCATGCGCCTTTTGATGTCATTGTATACACCTTCTCTTTGTTTGGAACTAATAAAAGAGGCCCCCCACCCTCCCGGGCATTGCTCGGGGCCAAGCCTCATCCCGAGAAAGCATTTGTCCGGTGTCTTTCTTCTCATTCATAAAAGCATGAGTGGCTCATCAGGAGCGTAAAAAGCCGCAACTGGTGACCCCGACGTGATTTGTGGACACATGAGCGGCCCTCCAGTGTGGCAACAACGCCACAGCAGAGAAGAACAGTGGCACAGCTTTACTAATAGAAGGAGTGATGGGCTGGGTAACAAAATGAATGTCAGTTTTTACCTTATTGAACATGGACTGAAGCTGCTTGCTCGCTCCATAATAACCCCCATTGGACAGGAGCTGCTTCACTTGTTCTTGGATCTGCTCCTCATCCAAGTGCCAACAGTTTGCATCTTCAATGCCAGCACCAGCTGTGGGATCTGGAGCACCTGGAAGGAGATGGCCAAAGCCTTAGATGCTACCCAGTGGTGGGGTTTCAAATTTTTTTTGCAACCTACTCTGTGGGTGTGGCCTCCTTTGTGGGAGTGGCTTGCTGGCCATGTGACCTGGTGGGAGTGGCTTGCCGGCCATGTGTTTTCTTTCTTTCTCTCTCTTTCTCCCTCCCTCCCTCCTTCCTTTTGTCTCTCTGTCCCTTTTTTCTTTTTTTCTTTCATCTCTCTCTCTCTTTTTCTTTCTTTCTTTCTTTCTTTCTTTTTTTTCTTTCTTTCTTTCTTTCTTTCTTTCTTCTTTCTTTCTTTCTTTCTCTTTCTCTCTCTCTCTGTGCCAGTCTGTCTGTCTCTGTGTGCGTGTGTTTGTGTGTGCGGCAGTGGTAGGTTTCAAAAAATTTTGGAGCCTCTTCTGTAGGTGTGGCCTGCTTTCCGGGTCCACTGGTGGAACCTCTTCTAACCAGTTCGGTAGATTTGACGAAACCGGTTCTACCGAATAGGAGCGAACTGGTAGGAACCCACCTCTGATGCTACCTATTACTAATCTTCTAATACTCCCCTAATTTTGAGGGTACTGTGTGTGTGGTCTACTGCACTAACCAGGCCTAATTTCTGCTTAGATATTACACATAGCAAGTATTTCCAAAATGATTCCGAAGAGGTAAGTGCTTCTGGCATGTTATTCATTGTTCAGGCATCTGCGGGAAACTGACCAAAAGATGCTACTGTTTTACAGAATCACTTTACTAAGATTAAGGCAGCAGTAGGGGTTTTATACTTGCAGAATAGCCTGAAAAAGGTCAAGCTGTAACAAATGAGAGAAATATATTTTGTTCACGTGAGTTCTGATGAATGTATATTACTATCCCATCATAATAATAATAATATTTGTCCATATACAAACCGACAAAATACTGGCGCATAATACACCAGACATCACACTGGTTGAGAAAAATAAGGTCACAATCATAGACATCGCAATACCAGGTGATAGCAGGGTCGCCAAGAAGGAACATGAAAAAATCGCGAAATACCAGGACTTAAAATCGAAATTCAACGACTATGGCACAAACCAGCAGTGGTAATTCCAGTGGTAATTGGCACACTGGGTGCTATTCCAAAAGCACTGGAATTACATTTAAAACAGTTAAAAATTGACAAAATCACCATCAGTCAAATGCAAAAAGCCGCACTGCTTGGATCTGCACGCATATTACGAAAATACGTTACGACGTCCTAGGCCCCTGGGTGGGGCCCGACTAGTAACCGATGCCAAATCCGGCGAAACAACTGGCCGCTGTGATACAATTGTATTATAATAATAATAATAATAATAGCGGATGATTATTATGCTTCCATGGAGAAGGGGATGCATAGTAATCAATCTTTAAATTTTCACTATAAAGAGAAAGTATTTGCCATACCAGTACAGGATTATCTCAAAGGACAGTTGTATACATTTTAAGAAGTTTATTAAGGGTGGAATGGAATCAATCGAAGATACACACACCTGTGCAGTTGAGTAAAATTTGCTTATCATAAAAAGTAGGAACTTACAAAAGCTCTGAGAGGGAATGATAAGAGCTACTGGAGGCAATTTGGTTTAGTGCAGTGTTTCTCAACCTTGGCCACTTGAAGATGTCTGGACTTCAACTCCCAGAATTCCCCAGCCAGCATTCGCTGGCTGGGGAATTCTGGGAGTTGAAGTCCAGACATCTTCAAGTGGCCAAGGTTGAGAAACACAGGTTTAGTGTTTATGGCAGCAGCCTAGAAACCAGGAGACTGTGAATTCTAGTCCCGCCTTACGACACGAAAGGTTACTTTAAGCCAGTCACTCACTCTTAGCCGAATCCCCTCACAGGATTCTTGTGGGAAAAATAGGAGGAGGAAGGAATATAAGTTTGCTACCTTGAATTACCTGATTAACTCACAGAGCCGAGGTGGCGCAGTGGTTAAATGCAGCACTGCAGGCTACTTCAGCTGATTGCAGTTCTGCAGTTCGGCTGTTCAAATCTCACCGGCTCAGGGTTGACTCAGCCTTCCATCCTTTCCGAGGTGGGTGAAATGAGGACCCAGACTGTGGGGGCGATATGCTGACTCTGTAAACCGCTTAGAGAGGGCTGAAAGCCCTATGAAGCGGTATATAAGTCTAACTGCTATTGCTATTGCTATTGCTAATTACCTGTTGGCACTAGAATGTGATGGCATGCTGATTGTGTATCCCGCCATTCTACTAATTGGAGTATGGTATTATTACACAATGAAAGATTTGTTTCTGTTTACAACTAAGACACTTTGCCCATTTGTTTATTGCTTCTGCAACCTGAGGATGCCCCCCCCCCCCCCCCCCCCCCCCCCCCCGTATAGTGAGATCTAGACACATTCTGGAATTCCCAGCTGGCTCTGACTAGGATTGATTGGAATTTATGACTGAGACTTGGGGCTTTTTTCAGTTGTCAATTAGGAAGCCTGGCAATGAGTTATTTCTTCCTCTGTTTTTTTTTTTCATGTAGTGTTTCACGCAGGGTTGGTGACAAGCAGTGATGGGATTCAGCCGGTTCGCACCTACTCGGGAGAACCGGTTGGTAACTTTCTAAGCAGTTTGGAGAACCGGTTGTTGGAAGAAATCTTATTTTATTTTTCCCCCACTTTACGGGGCTAATCCTGTAAGGAAGGCAGGAAGGAGACATTCTGGTGTTGTTTCTAGCCTGATCTTTATTTACCTGCTTACAGAAACTGCCTCTCCGGTTAACCCTTATTATATTGTAACAGCTAAGGCCCATTGACATGAGTTGGCCTTGGCCACATTGTCACATGACCACCGAGCCATGCCTACCCAGCTGGTCATTATGGCAGAGAACCGGTTATTAAATTATTTGAATCCCACCAAGTGACAAGTAACCAAGGCTGGCTGCTAGAAGCCCCAACTAGCAATAGCAATTAGACTTATATACTGCTTCATAGGGCTTTCAGCCCCCTCTAAGCGGTTTACAGAGTCAGCATATCGCCCCCACAGTCTGGGTCCTCATTTTACCAGTTCCACCACAAATCCGCGATGCCCTTATCCGCGGAGACATAAGCGTGAAGACTAATTCGCGCCGTTCTAAGCGCTAAGGAAAAACGCGACCCTACCGCGATGACATAATTGCGGAGGGCAAATTCGCGCATTCCCAAGCACTCAGTACCCTAAACCTAACCCTAAACCTAAACTTAACGCTAAACCTAACCCTAAACCTAACCCTAACCTAACCCTAAACCTAACCCTAAACCTAACCCTAACCCTAACCCTAACCCTAACCCTAAACCTAACCCTAAAACAAACCCCTAAACCTAATCCTAACCCTTACCTTAATTGAAGTCGGCTTTCTGCCGCGGCGCCGTTTTAAAGCGCCCTTCTGTTGCCGCGCTGTTGTCACGGCGGTGATGACGTTGCGGCTTTAGCGCCGTGATTTTATCACCACGATTTTGACGAGCGTGGTTTTGTCGCGCCACGCATTTTACCCACCTCGGAAGGATGGAAGGCTGAGTCAACCTTGAGCCGTGAGATTAGAACCGCCGAACTGCAGATAGCAGTCAGCTGAAAGTGGCCTGCAGTACTGCACCCTAACCACTGCGCCACCTCGGCTCTTATAACTACAGCCATTCCCTGCCTCTGCCCAGGACCCAAGGCTAGCCCAACTTCATACCATGCACTCGGTTGATCTCGGAGCCCAGCAGCAGAATCTCATCAGCAAGCCTTTGAGCTGTCGGCAGCACTTCCGTATGGTGGGCGCTGATCAGGTACTGCACAAACTTCTGAAGCTGATCCCGGTTCATTTGGGACAATGTCTCCGAGATAGGCAGGCGCAGCTCCACCTGGTGGGCGTGCCGGATGCGATGCAGGGACAGAGCCACCACATGAGCACAATAGAAGATGTCCCGGTTGTCACAGGCGCAGCTAACCGATGTGATTTTGCAGCGGTCAAAACTGATGGAGACGTGGTAACTGTGCTCTGGCTCGCTGGGGCCGGGTGGTTCCGTCACAATACCACTCAGGTGGAAACCTGTGCGATTCAGGAAGGAAGGCAAGCAGGTGAGTCTACAACTTGGGAGCCAAATCCAAATTCAAATTCAAATTTAATGAATTTATATGCCGCCCAATCCCGAAGGACTCCGGGCGGTTTACAGACATACATCTTTAAAAAAATAAAAGATTAAAAATAGAAAAGAGAAGCAGGTTAAAAAAAACACTTCATGCACTCAATCTAGGCGGGGCTGGACCTCATTCATGAGGTCAACAGCCCCAGGCCTGCCGGAATAGCCAGGTTTTAGTGGCCTTTCGGAAGGCCGAGAGAGTGGGAAAGGTCCGGATCTCTGGGGGTAGATCGTTCCATAGGGTCGGGGCAGCTACAGAGAAGGCCCTTCCCCGGGGAGCCACCAGATGACATTGTCTAGTTGACGGCACCCGGAGAAGGCCCATCCTGTGAGATCTTATCGGCCGTTGGGAGGTATGTGGCAGAAGACGGTCTCGCAGATATCCGGGTCCTAGGCCATGTAGGGCTTTAAAGGTGATAACCAGCACCTTGAAGCGCGTTCGGAGACCGATAGGAAGTGCAGCTCACGGAGGATAGGTGTAACATGGGTGTATCTCGGTACACCCAATATCGCTCGCGCGGCTGCGTTCTGGACCAATTGTAGTCTCCGAACACTCTTCAGGGGCAGCCCCATGTAGAGCGCGTTACAGTAAAAGTCCAAACAACTCTAGAAGGCTGACATGAAAGAATAGCAGCATAATTACTTTTACTAGTAAAGTGGGCATGGGTGGGTTGGATTCTGAGGTGTATTTAGGATGCCAAATCTTAGGACTTTGAAGCAATATAACAAAAGCTGCCCATGCCGGGAGAGTCATTCATAGAAGCATTAGCACCACCTCTGCAGTGAACAGAAACTGAAAGATTGACCAGGAATCAGACCCACAAGGGACTCAAACTGCTTTGGGAATAGCTCAATCATGATACAAATAATTCGTAATTTAATGATTTTATATGCCGCCCAATCCCGGAGGACTCCGGGCGGCTTACAAATACGAGATAAAATAAAATTACAAATAGGGGAGAGAAACAAAAACAGTTTTAAAAAAAACACAACATACATTTGGCTTAGCTGGGGGTTGGACCTGATTTATAGATCAACAAGTCATGGCAGTCTTGTCAATCCAGCGGGTTAGCTAGAGGTGAGGTTTAGCGGGAGGATGAAATCATAACCCCACCAATCGGAAGCCTTTTTCGGAGCTCCTCTCCAATGTGTCTCCAACCCAGTACTTCTGGAAGGGGTATGGATAAATCACAGACCGAAATAACAGGGGTGGAGAATAAGGCCATAGGAGGGGCTGCTGGATTGCAGTGACCAAGCAGCTGAGTCATACGTGATGAAAGTGGGCACCCTCACCAAACCAGTTGGGCACAAGGCCACACCTCTGCTGTGTCATTTCAAAAAAAAAAAAGGGATCCTTTGCTAGTACTGCCAGCCTGATAGGGGTGACTCACATTAAGTACCTGATCTGGACTTACACCCAGGTAAGCTTTTCCCGCACCCCTGGGGTAGGAGAATCACTGGCTATATTTAGAACAACTATAAATAGAGAAGGGATACATGTGAGGTAGTCAAGTGTAACCTACCCCCTCATGATGGACATGAAAAACAGAGATCCAAGGCTTTCCAAATTACTTTCATCCCAGCATAGTCCAGGCATAATACATTATAATACAACACACTGGGAGGAAAAAACAAAATCTAGGTTGTACTTAAATGTTCCAAGTGAAATCTTACACCCCTCAGAGAGGGCCCGCAACTTGGGAGTCCTCCTGGATCCGCAGCTGACACTAGAACACCACTTGTCGGCTGTGACCAGGGGGGCCTTTGCCCAGGTTCGCCTGGTGCACCATTTGCGGCCCTATCTGGACCGGGAGGCACTCCAAATGATCACTCACGCCCTCGTCACCTCAAGACTCGACTACTGCAACGCGCTCTACATGGGGCTGCCCCTGAAAAGTGTTGGGAGAGTACAGTTGGTCCAGAATGCAGCCGCGCGAGCGATACTGGGTGTACCGAGGTACACCCATGTGACATCTATCCTCCGCGAGCTGCACTGGCTCCCTATTGGTCTCCGAACACACTTCAAGGTGCTGGTTATCACCTTTAAAGCCCTACATGGCCTAGGACCTGGATATCTCCGTGACCGCCTCCTGCCACATACCTCCCAGCGTCCGATAAGATCTCACAGGGTCGGCCTTCTCCGGGTGCTGTCGACTACAGAATGTCGACTGGCGGCCCCTCGTGGGAGAGCCTTCTCTGTAGCTGCCCCGGCCTTCTGGAACGTACTACCCCCTGAGATCTGGACCCTCCCCAATCTCTCGGACTTCTGAAAGTCTACTAAGACCTGGCTGTTCCGGCAGGCCTGGGGCTGTTGAACCTTGATTGAGTTCCAGCCCCACTAAGAACTGAGTGCATGTTGTGTTCTTTTAACTGCCTTATCTTGTATTTTACATTTTCTGGTTTTTTAAATTGTTTTTATGTAAGCCGCCCAGAGTCCTTCAGGATTGGGTGGCATATAAATCCATTCAAATTCAAATTCAAATTGGGGCATACTGGCTCAATGGGATTGACATGAAAATAACAGAGATCACATTTACGGTATTGGTGATTATGGACAAATTACTAAATATTGGTACTTATAGTCACAATGGCTAAAATAGCTTATGTTGTGCTAAAAATATGTAAAACTTTGATGCAGTAACATGGGAATCTTTATCTAAATAGTCTTTGGACATTTACTTCTGTTTTAAAATGCAAAGATAGCATATCCCTAAAAGAATCTTGCGCGTAAAACTGCAAAAATTATATGCCATTACAATTTCTACTAGACGTATTTGAGTGTATAAAGGATTGAACCCTAACGTATTTTCTTCTCCTGAATAATACTTTTTTCAAGATGGATATGCTTAGGAATAGACTCATTTACACCAATAAAAGTTTTGTACATTAGTTTATTCTTCCAATACAATACAAGTTTCAAAATATGTCTTGAACGTCAACTTCCAACGTTCTCAGCTACCTTACCTGTATGTGTTTTCTATCACATCAGAAAGACATCAAGTCAACATGAATAAGAAATAACTTAAAATAGCAACAAAGAAGCTTCATAGTAGTAAGAAAAGTCCAGCTGAAAATGTATGTCCCCAAAGGACCAGCCTTGGGACCAATTTGACTAATATTTTATTGATGAAATATAATGAAACCCAGAAGGCAGGAAATTATAGGTTTTTCTTTCCCTCTGGATTTAGGATAAGGAAGGCGAGCGGGTGATTTCATCAAGCAGAATTAAAAAAAATGGGAAGAAATCCACATATTCTGGAAATGCCGCATTTTAAATGATTAGCAAAGAACTGGTCATATGAAAATAACAAATGAAGAAAGAACTGGATCTTGTTCAGGCACACAGTGACTGTGAGTTAGCAGAGTCATAAAGCTGCCAGGTATGGAGATGTCATTCTTGGTTTACCCAAGGTGGGGTAATTTCAGGACGCTTTGGAAAGGATTCATATTTCTGTATAGGCTCTCACAAGAGCTCATCGGGAGTACAGTTCTGGTCACCCGTTTTCAAAGAAAAATGATTCCAATAGGAGAAAGTGGGGGAAAGGAGCCAACTAGCATACTTAGGCTACAGAACAAGGATCCAAAGGACGCTAAAATAAGGATGAGGTTGAGGTTTATTTGATTTATATGCCGCCCTTCTCCCAAGGACTCAGGGCGGCGTACAACATTAAAAGAAACACATACTGCAAAAGTTAAAAAGAAATTAAATAGGATATCCCCAAACCCAATTAAAATTAACAATGACACATTTTTTTAAAAGAATTAAAATTAAAATTAACAATAATCAATCATTTGTTTTGTTTTGTTCAGGCCAAGCTGGCTTGCTGGAAAAGCCAACTTTTTAGGGCACGTCGGAAGGACCGGAGGTCGGGGATTATGTGAAGGTCCACGGGCAGCTCATTCCAGAGGGAAGGCGCTCCCACAGAGAAGGCTCTCCCCCTGGGGGTGGCTAGCCGACACTGTCTGGCTGATGGCACCCTGAGGAGGCCAACTCTGTGGGATCGCACTGGATGGTGGGAGGCTACCGGTGGCAGTAGGTGGTCTCGCAGGTACCCTGGGCCTAGGATGATGCAAAAATGCAAAAAGATAACACAAGATAATGCAAAAAAAAAAAAAAAAACTAAAAAACTAAAATGCAATTAATAAATTTAGACCAGAAAACTGGGAGTTGTGAATATGAACAAAAGGTGGAAATACTTATTTCACAAAATTGAATATCACATTTATGAAATATTCAATTTTAGTAAAAGAATTATTTCAAATCATTTTGTACCTAGCTTGATCTCTTTAGCTATCCTTTTGTACTTCTCTGTTTGGGGGATACCATATTACATCAGAGGTGGGGTTCCTACCAGTTCGCACCTATTCGGTAGAACCGGTTCGTCAAATCTACCGAACCGGTTAGAAGAGGTTCCACCAGTGGACCCAGAAAGCAGGCCACACCTACAGAAGCGGTTCCAAAATTTTTTGAAACCCACCACTGCCACACACACACACACAGAGACAGACAGACTGACAGAGAGAGAGAAAGAGAAAGAAAGGAAGAAATAAATAAATAAAAAAAGAAAAAAGAGTGAAAGAGAGATGAAAGAAAAAAAGAAAAAAGGGACAGAGAGACAAAAGGAAGGAGAGAGAGAGAGAGAGAGAAAGAGAGAGAGAGAGAGAGAGAGGGAGAACACATGGCCGGCAAGCCACTCCCACCAGGTCACATGGCCGGCAAGCCACTCCCACAAAGGAGGCCACACCCACAGAGTAGGTTCCAAAGTTTTTTGAAACCCACCACTGTATTACATAGTTAAAAACGACCAACAAGTAGATGGCACATGACTAGGTCTGCATACCACAGGTGGGTTGCTGACAGTTCGGCCCGGTTCAATCGAACCGGTAGCGGAATTCAGGCCCGGGTCACAGAACCGGCAGCGACCCAGCCTGCCACGCCCCTGAACCAGTTCCCTCGCTGTCGCTTGGCCACCGCCATTTGGGATTTTAGCAACTGCATGAGCACAGTTCATTGTAAATGGTTCTGCGCAGTCACATACGCAAGGGCACATCTGGCACACGGACATGTTGTGCGCGGGTGCGAACTGGCACTAACACCGGCAGCAACCCACCCCTGCCGCATACCCAACACTAGGATACAGAATTAGAAACAGGAAATAAGATTTTAAAATTAAGGGAGAAACATAATGACTGTTCAATTGCTCATAAAATATCCATAATGCGGTTCTTACTGTTATTTACTGAGTACATTCCTAAAGGAAACAAGAGTTTAAGATTCTATGGTATTAGGATTCTGCTCTGTTGGCAAAGAAATAGAAGCCTCACAATGCAGGTTTCATTCTAATTAAGAGACTGATTATATTATTTGGTATGGAGATACATATTACATATTTGGAGAATTGTGTATTTTAATTACCAAGAGTACAAACTTTTTAAATCTTGGTTATATTTTTAAAACGGCATTTAAATCTGCAAATTCAAATTCTTAAGAATTGTATCAACAACTACCAGTAAAATAATTATGGTTTCTTCTGCCTTAAAAATCATTGCCCCAAAGTTGCAGAGTCTTACTGCTACTTTTACAGACAGTGGAATGTTTAAGACGAAAGGGCACATCCCGCTGGCAGTGGGGCCTTTAACAAGATTATCTCCAAGTATGAAAAACTGATGCAGTAAGCTGTGACAAGAGGCTTATTATTTGGAATTGTACAATATCCACATTGGGGAGGGCGGCTATAAGCCCTCTCTCTGTATTCTTACGGTTACCCTTTGGAGATGGGAAAGCTCCAAAACAATAAAAAAAAATAGATGTAAAACCAGATTATGTAACTATGTACATACAAAAGTCTGAGACACTGCCATTTCAATTTTTGCACATTTATGTTCGAGGATTTCAGTTTAGAAGGAGATCCACTATATAGTATAATTTGAGGAAGCATTTTGCAAAATGGCCAAATGTAGAATGGACTGTGTGTTATTAGAGATGAAATAAATCTAACTTTCTATAATTGACATACATTTCAGGATATATATATATATATATATATATATATATATATATATATATATATGTATGTATGTATGTATGTATGTATGTATGTATGTATGTATGTATGTATGTATGTGTGTGTGTGTGTGTGTTTTTATTTGTGCTGATAAATAAATAAAGGGAGACTAGTATAGATCTATTTCAAGCTATTTAGCTCTCATCAGCTAGCCACACCCTTACTGGGATTCGAACCTGTGCTGTATTGCATCTTAGGCAAACGTCTTAGCCATCAAGCCACAGGTCTCCTCCTTATCAGCTGAAGCCAGGGAAGAAGGTATATATTAGTGTCACAACCCCTGGTAAGCCCCAATTATGGGAGGAAGCTAACTGCCTCCAACATCTGTCAATCGGCTCGTCACAAGAGTCCATCACGACAGAAACCCAATATTTTTACTGTTGCCTTTTGTTATATTTGTGTTTTTATTTATATAGATATATATATATATCCTGAAATGTATGTCAATTATAGAAAGTTAGATTTATTTCATCTCTAATAACACAGGATATATATATATATCCTGAAATCAAATCCTGAAGTCAAATCCAGGATGTATATTGTTATAAATCCAAAGTATTGAGATGAACTTTTGATATTGACCAAATACTTATTTTCCACCATAATTTGCAAAAAAAAAAAATCTTTCCAAATCAGACAATGTGATTGTCTGGATTTGTTTTCTCATTTTGTCTCTCATAGTTGAGGTCTACCTATGATGTCAATTACAGGCCTCTCTCTAATCTTTTTAAGTGGGAGAACTTGCACAATTGGTGGCTGACTAAATACTTTTTTGCCCCATGCTATGTGAGTGTGTGTGTGTGTATGTATACACACACACACACACACACACACACATATATATATATATATATATATATATATATATATATATATATATATATATATATATATATATATATATAGTATTTGTGCTGATAAATAAATAAAGGGAGACTAGTATTTATCAGCACAAATACAACACAAAATATAACAAAGGCAACAGTAAAAATATTGGGTTTCTGTCTGGATAGTCTCCTAACCCTCCCATAATTGGGGTATACCAGGGGTTGTGACTTTAAATATATACCTTTCTCCCTGGCTCAGCTGATAACGGATCAGAGCCTGTGGCTTAATGGCTAAGACGTCTGCCTAATATGTAATATAGCCCAGGTTTGAATCCCAGTAAGGGTATGGCTAGCTGATGAGAGCTAAATAGCTTGAAATAGATCTATACTAGTCTCCCTTTATTTATTTATCAGCACAAATAATACATACATACATACATACATACATACATACATACATACATACATACATACATACATACATATCCTGAAATCAAACCACCATTTTCAACTCTATATTAACAATCAGTATTTTCTCAAGTATAGTCAACAACTTTCAAGGTTTGGTACTAGAGCAAAGCCTTGTCTTTCTTTCTTTTTCCCCCTTCAAGGAGCAACATTTGCAGTATCATAATATGTTAGCGCGATTCATTTTTTTCCTGTCTCATTGGAGTATCAGTAACCATGTTTGGATGATACATTTCCAGCTTGTTTCAATGAACTGCATTAAGAATCCCCTGGGCATATTTGAAATTGACTCAACGCAAGTCCTGTTGTGCAAAAACAGGCCTAATAAAACTTCTTACAAGCACTGTAAAGTGGGCAGTATCAGCCTTCAATATTTTAACTTTATTTTACGGGTTGTTTTAAAAAAAAATCTGTTTCAAACACACAGCGTATTCAAAATATTCAACATGTAAACAGCCTTGCAAAACTAGCTTTTCTCTCATTTAGAGTACTTGTATCATCAAGGTAAGGCTTGAATAATTTGAATGCGTAATGCAAGACTATAGAAACCCTAAAGAAGATCCAGAGGTTTGAGTTGGAGAGAGAGAGAGAGAGAGAGGGAGAGAGAGGGAGGGAGGGAGGGGGAGGGAGGGAGGGAGGGAGAGAGAGAGAGAGAGAGAGAGAAGTTCTGAATTTTAAGAGAAATGCCGTGTAAATTGTATGACGGACCTGATGCAAAATATTTTAAATCTTATTTTTCCATTTTTACCTAAGAATAAGCTTTTGCAGCTGACAAAGAGCTTCTCTCTCATCAGAGACTTTAATCCCCATACATCACAGTTTATAATGGGTAAAAAAAGGATAATTGATAGGGCAAAAGTAATCAGCTCTTCTTTCACTCCTACTAGTGTCAAATTCACGGCAGTTTATTTTGTTGAACATACTCCCATTTTTTTTTCATATTAAGTAGAATACATTTCTTTTAAGAAAGTTTATTTTGGGCAATTGTAAAAAAAAAAAAGATTCCATTTGGAGTGATAGCTTGGGGGGATTTAGAATTCCAGAGGCAAAGTATTTTTGTAAAATGCACCTGCTTTTAAACAGGATAGTGTGATTGCTCCAGCATGCCTTCCATTGAAAGCCAGTGGAACTGGGGGGGGGGGGGAACGGGACGATGACTTTTAAGATAGATGGGATCAAACCAAAAGGCTCCTATGTCAAACCAAACTCCAAAGAGAGCACATAAAATTTAGTAGGTCCCTGGCATGATACTACATTGGCAATCACTCAATCACTGCCCTAAAGCTATGCTGGCTAGGGGATTCTGGGAGTTGAAGTCCACAGGACTTAAAATCGCCAAGGTTGAGAAACACTGGCTTAAAGCCACTGAACAAGTTTATAGCTGCAATGCAAGAGGAACTGGGGATTTCCTGCTACGCTGTAAGGCTCCCTCTCTAAGCCACTTCATCAGCTTTTCACAAAATACTCTTTGTTAAACAAGTTTTGAACATTTATAGCCGTACTAAAATATGACCTTGGATTTCATGATACAATGCTATCTGTTAGGTCCTAGGAGTTTCCCAGAGCTCTGAATAATTTATGGAGAACTGCAGTGGAGATGACAATGTTGGCCTTTCTTATTACTGGTGGAAAAAAGACTTGGTGTCAGCTTCGAAGTGAGGAGGGGACCAGAAAGAAAGAGGAATGTGATTCTACAATCATGTGCCAGCCCATCCAGGACTAGAAACCTGTGCCCTTACCCCGCAGAGCAATCTGTGTGGTTGCAGCTTGTTCTGCATGGCGTAGATAGACAGACAGCTAATTCTCCATAGGATGCTTAAAAATCTGCTTGCTTGTTTATGTAGGAAGTAAAAAGTAAGTAACTTAAGCAGGCAGAATATAATGAGTTCAAACTGAAGCAAAAAGAAAAAAAAAGAATCAGTAACATGAAACAGTAAAATCCACTGAGGGCAAGTTTGCTGTTAACATGTTTTATGGGAGAAAACTGAGTGAATCCTAATGTTATATATTAACTATAGATTATCCTTGCCCATTTTGTTAGAGAGCATCACAACATTCATCTATAAAAAGTGCATGCAATTTTAATAATTATTAATATAAACAAAGAGACCCAGTTTGGTATAGTGGTTAGCCCCCCCCCCCCAGCTAGAAACCAGAAGACCATCAGTTCTAACCAGTGGTGGGTTCCAAAAAATTGTTGGAACCTACTCTGTGGGTGTGGCCTCCTTTGTGGGAGTGGCTTGCCGGCCATGTGACCCGGTGGGAGTGGCTTGCCGGCCATGTGTTTTCTCTCCCTCCCTCTCTCTCTCTCTTTCCTTCCTTTTGTCTCTCTGTCCCTTTTTTCTTTTTTTCTTTCATCTCTCTCTCACTCTTTTTCTTTCTTTTTTCTTTTTTTATTTATCTATTTCTTCCTTTCTTTCTCTTTCTCTCTCTCTCTCTATGTCTGTCTGTCTGTCTGTGTGTGGCAGTGGTAGGTTTCAAAATTTTTTGGAACCTCTTCTGTAGGTGTGGCCTGCTTTCCGGGTCCACTGGTGGAACCTCTTCTAACCGGTTCGGTAGATTTGACGAACCGGTTCTACCGAATAGGTGCGAACTGGTAGGAACCCACCTCTGGTTCTAACCCTGAATTAGATAGGAAGCCAATTGCTTGATCTTGGACCAACCACTTTCTCTTAAGCCCTAGAAAGAAGCCAGGGCAAACCACTTCTGAAATCTTGCCAAGAAAACTGAGAGACTTGTCCAGGCCAGGAGTCAAGTGTGAGCCAAAGGTACGAAAAAAACCCAATAAAAAAAGTAAACACAGAAGTGCAGGTTTTGGAGCATTTGCTAACACTTCACCCACCATATAAAGCATCTTCACAGAAGGCATATCTCTTAGTGAAATATTTATAGCACTTCCAAGCACTTCTGGAAATGTAAGTAGTTAAGAAGACAGAGGCTTTTATACTCTCGGAGAAAGATATGTAGAATAAATCTAATCTCCAAAGAAGTATTTCAAGGACATACACAATCTAAGCATTTCAGGTTCATACACAATCTGGGAATTCCAGGGAATAATTCAAGCGTGTAATCGAGAATAAGAAATTATAGGGCAAGTAAAGTCCAAGCTGACACAAGAGGAACAGAAATCGATGTAAATATTGATATTAATCTCACCTCTGTGTGGCCTAGAGCTGTTAGACAACCTGTGTTAATCAGCTGAAAAAGGCTACTTCCATATTTCTTCCGGTTCCACCACAAAACCGCGGAGGACAAAATCGCGCTCGACGAAAGCGCGCATTTGACGTCATCACAGCGCGACGAAAACATCGCGCTGTGATCGAAAAATGTAAAAATAAAGCAAAAACCTTACCCTAACCCCCCCAAACCTAACCCTAAACCTAACCCTTAACCTAACCCTAAATCTAACCCTAAACGTAACCCTTAACCTAACGCTAACCCTTAACCTAACACTTAACGTAATCCTAACGCTCTAACCCTAACCCTAACCCTTAACCTAACCCTAACCCTAACCCTTACCTTTATGTGAATCGGCTTGCTTTAATTTTAATTTTATTTCAATTTTTAATTTTTTTCGTCGCGCTGTGATGATGTCAAATGCGCGCTTTCGTCAAGCACGACTTTGTCCTCCGCGGTTTTGACGGGTCACGATTTCTTCCTATATTCATGCAATGAACTGGACAAAAAATTAGCAGCAGCTGCTCTGCAGTACTTCGCAACGGAAAGGCAACTCATGACCCACGAATTCTACCCCTGTCAGCATTTAGATGGGCCACAGAAAAGCAGCTGAATAACATGTTCTCAAGAAATGTATGTGGGCTGGAGGGGATACCAGATACCACACGCCAGAACCTTGCTGTAAAAGGAAAACACTCATTAGGTACGCCAAGCCTGATTTACTTTACTATATTCTTCTCAAAAGACGTTTCTTTTAAAAAAATCAAGATTGCATTTTTAGATCTGTTTTCTTGGGAGCAAACTTTTTTTGAACTCAGTGGGAGTTTAAAATAGGCATGCAAAGGAGTGAATTACAAACCCGTTTTAAGGCCAACGGTGCTATTTGAAACAACAAAATAAATGTCCAGCTAGCTGTTGTTTTTTTTAGAGAGAGAGACATTACATCCATGGGCTAAAATGTGTAACTTCCTGGATGAAGGATAAATTTGGTTTTTGAGTTGACATAGCTGGACTTGCACTAATGGAAAGGACCACAGAAAACACTAGATTTGATTTCATTGACATGTAATTAAAGTTGCAGTTAATTTAAGTACCCTCCAATGAGTACGGTATTTCATCATGTTCCTTCACGTTCAAATTATAATGTAATAACCACTTTAGGGGACCTCAAACACCTTTGCCTAAAGCAGTGTTTCTCAACCTTGGCAACTTGAAGATGTCCGGATTTCAACTCCCAGAATTCCCCAGCCAGCATTCGCTGGCTGGGGAATTCTGGGAGTTGAAGTCCGGACATCTTCAAGTTGCCAAGGTTCAGAAACACTGGCCTAAAGCTTTCAGGGCAGAAATTTGGCTATGCATTCTCAGGTTGTATATTTCTGCTTTAAATTCTTGGTTCCAAAATCAAGGGTCACCTGAGGGAGGTGTAAGAAATTCCCAAATGAACTCCCATCATTATGGCAGTAGGCAAACTCAGCAACATTTGTGCTCCAACTTGCTTTAATATATAGAAAAGACTCTTTGTTCTACAGTGTAGGTGGATATTTTGGCCATTTATAGGAGCCCATCCCAACACAGCTCACTTACAGAAGTTCATAAACAGGAGGGTAGCTGAGGTTCAGAAACTCTATTTATAACAGTAAACTCTACTTATTGTTAATACCAATGGAGCTACAGTCGTCTGCAGTTAAAACACTAGAAATTGCTTAACAGAAACCTTTGTTAAATGAGAGAAAATGAAAACCATCTCTTACCCTCCCTTCAGCAGAAGACCAATTAACTGAGTCAAATAATCATCCGCCCTGTAAACTCTATCATAATGGGTCCAATAAACAGCAATTATACATGTAAACTGTACAAGGATAAAATGTGGAATATAAGGACTTTTGTTCTTATTCAAAGAAGACTAACTAAAATGGTTTCTAAGATCGGGGGGGATGGGGGTGGATAAACTTCCATGTTTAGATTTCCAAGTTTAGGAGTAAGAGTTGGGTCATTCTATTATGAGTATTAACGTGAGACTTATTATCTCTTCAGTGTTTCATCACAATTTTCTATAATTACTACTGCAACGTGCTCTACATGGGGCAGCCCTTGAAGAGCATTCGGCGACTTCAGCTTGTCCAGAATGCAGCCGCGCAAGCGATCGTGGGTGCGCCTCGGTTCACCCACGTAACACCTATCCTCCGCGAGCTGCACTGGCTGCCTATTGGTCTTCGGATACGCTTCAAGGCGCTAGTCGTCACTTATAAAGCCCTTCATGGTATTGGACCTGGGTATTTGAGAGACCGCCTGCTGCCAATTACCTCCACTAGACCGATTAGATCCCACAGATTAGGCCTCCTCCGAATTCCATCCGCCGGCCAGTGTCGACTGGCGACTACTCGGAGGAGAGCCTTCTCTGTGGCTGCTCCGACCCTCTGGAACGAGCTCCCCGTGGAGATTCGCACCCTCACCACCCTCCAGGCCTTCCGCAAAGCCCTTAAAACCTGGCTGTTCCGACAGGCCTGGGGCTAAAGAGCTGTTGCCCCCGTCTCGAATTGGTATGACTGTTGTGTTTTAATCATGCATTGTTTTTTATGTCGTTTTAAATTCTTGTTTGTATCCCCCTTCCCTGGTTGAGTTGTGAGCTGCCCTGAGTCCCCTCCGGGGGAAAAGGACGGCATATAAATAAATAAATAAATAAATAAAATAAATAAAATAAATAAAATAAAATAAATAAATAAATAAATAAATAAATAAATAAATAAATATTCATTGGCTATATGGAGAAATTGCACACGGCTCTCCATTTCTGAAAACTCAAATACTACATTCACTCATAGCATTAAGCCATGATTTGCTTAATCTGAATTTGTTGAATAAGCAGCAACTGGCTGCTTGTGATTTCATTAATGTCTCTCAAATTCAAATTTAACACACGTAGTCAGGTTGATTATGTGATAACAGAATGAAATGTGGTTTGCCACTGTGTTCTTCCAGGATACTTTGTGGCTTCCCAGGATTGTCTCCTGCTATCAGATTTCCTAGTGGTCTCCCATCCAAGTCAACTTTGGGATTGGGCGGCATTATAAATGTGTTTAATAAAAAAATAATAAATAACTCTGCTTAGCTTTTGGTCAAGAACTCCCAGCATACGTAATAATTCAGCATTTACACAGGCTCTACATACATGTATGGATATCCTTTTTTTTTTCCAGCTGAGGTCAAAGAGTTGTGATATATGGGAATAAATAGCTTCCAAGGCACGTGGATTACAAGGGGAAGCCCTTGCACAATTAGTGCAAAATGCAGAAGCTAGACCATCATCTTGCAGTTACTAGAAATGCAGCAGGAGCCAGGCTGAATGATTCCTTTCCTGGAAAATAACGTTAACTTTCCAATTTTCAGCCTTTAAAGGATTACTTGTTCTTCTAAATGTTCGGTGATGTTTTCTGATTGCTTTTTATAAATTATTATTGAGGCTTTTCTGTCTGATTGCCAAAGTACAGTCAAAAGAACATTCAATAAAATAAAGATTATTTTCAGCATAGCAGTCAAGGGTTTGCAATTTACAATCTCTATAGCCTTTGTCATTATCTCTATATATAATACTTCAAGAATGATAGTATGACTGGAATACAGAAAACTGCTGATCTCACGAAAGCAAATATGATGTTCGGCTGTCCTGTTATTTGGGACACATAATGGACTTTCATCTTGGGTTATCATAAAAAAAAAGACCCCACAATTTTATACATAACTACACGCAATTAAAAATCTAAGTAAGTTCACTTCGGTATGAATCTAAGTTGGAACTACAAAACCTTTCCATTTATTTTTATTTCTTTATTCCAATTACATAGCAAAAAAAAATCAGATGCATAATTAATGGTTTACAAAACAATCAATAAAAACGTGGATAACCTTTTTAAAAAAATCATTGCGGATTAGCCCAGGGACAATCCAGTGTGTAAATATGATTTCCTTTTTTAAAAAATGAAGTTACTTACCTACTTGGAGGACGCGGTCAACAGCACCTGATTGCAGCAAATTCAAGCCACGGTTGAAGGGCACACGAGAATCTCGCTCACCCTCTGGGGGATGATAGCCAAGGGAAGAGTACATGCATATTTCCCGTTCACTGCGTGGGAAGGACCAGAACACTATGCGCTTCTGTACAGGTTCCGGGACACGGGAAAAACGTTCTTCAACCTGTACAAGAGGGTGAAGGAGGAAGAGAGGGACCATTAGAAGGTCTAAGATACTTTGAGCAGGGATCTGAGGTTTAGTCTTACCCCGAATCCAAGCTAAACAACCTTTGAGTCATATAAAGGTTCCCCTTGCACATATGTGCTAGTCATTCCCGACTGGTGCTCATCTTCGTTACAAAGCCGAAGAGCCAGCACTGTCCAAAGACGTCTCCGTGGTCATGTGGCCGGCATGACTAAATGCCGAAGGTGCACGGAACACTGTTCCCTTCCCACCAAAGGTGGTTCCTATTTTTCTACTTGCATTTTTACATGCTTTCAACCTGCTAGGTTGGCAGAAGCTGGGACAAGTAATGGGAGCTCGCTCCGTTACACGGCACTAGGGATTTGAACCGCTGAACTGCCAACCGAGGTGGCGCGGTGGTTAGAGTGCTGTACTGCAGCCACTTCAGCTGACTGTTATCTGCAGTTCGGCTGTACAAATCTCACCGGCTCAGGGTTGACTCAGCCTTCCATCTTTCCGAGGTGGGTAAAAATAAGGACCCGGATTGTTGTTGGGGGCAATAGGCTGACTCTAAACCGCTTAGAGAGGGCTGGAAGCGGTATATAAGTCTAACTGCTATTG
This sequence comes from Thamnophis sirtalis, assembly GCF_051295495.1. Lineage (NCBI taxonomy): Eukaryota > Metazoa > Chordata > Lepidosauria > Squamata > Natricidae > Thamnophis > Thamnophis sirtalis. Next base: position 173,339,454 of record NW_028261383.1, on the reverse strand, counting down.
CTAACCTTTCTGATTGACAAGGTCAGCATCTTAGCCACTGAGCCACCATATACAATTCCTCAAACCCTTTATTAAATAGCAACAGAGCACTCCTAGATGCCCTCACCAAAATTTGCAACAAAACCACTACTTTTTTTAATAGAATTCCCCCAACTCATAAAACAATTGAACGCAGGCTTAAATAGTTTCTCTTGTCAACTCTGATTCTATCTACATTATCCCTTTACAGCAGTGTTTCTCAACCTTGTCAACTTGAAGATGTCTGGACTTCAACTCCCAGAATTCCCCAGCCAGCATTCGCTGGCTGGGGGAATTCTGGGAGTTGAAGTCCAGACATCTTCAAGTTGACAAGGTTGAGAAATACTGCTTTAGAGAGTTAAAAAGTGCACTGGTAAGACAGGTTGTCATACCCTGTCCCTTACATAATGAACCTGTCAGCTGTTCACAGCACATGCCAGAGGCATCGACTGGGATTCCGACCTTCTTTTTAAGATTACTTGAAAATACCTTCAATTACCGTTGAAGGTTATTTCCTTCAACAGATCTTCAGGAGAGTTGCTTTCAAGTGCCAGGTTATAGCACTGTTTCCCCCCTCCCAAAGCTTTTTATGATAAGATTTCTTTGCTGCAATAACCGTCCCCCCCTCCCCACTTTGTTTTGATCAGTCCTACTGTGACTGTCATAAATGATCAAGGATACTTTGGAGGAGTAGGAAAGAGGGGAGGAATGGGAAGAAGAGGGGAAGGGTAAAGGGGGGGAAGGAGAGAAGGGAAAGGAGAGGAGGAAGGAAGGAGAGAAGAAAGGGAAGAAAGGGGGGTAGGAAGGAGGGAGGGAAGGAGGGAGGGAAGCAAGGAGGGAAGGAAGGAGGGAAGGAAGGAGAGAAGGAGAGAAGAAAGGAGGGAAGGAAGGAGGGAAGGAAGGAGAGAAGGAGAGAAGAAGAGGGAAGGAAGGAGGGAATGTAGGAGAGAAGGAAGGGGGAAGGGAGGAGAGAAGGAGAGAAGAAAGGAAGGAAGGAAGGAGAGAAGGAAAGAGAGGAGAGAAGAAAGGAGGGAAGGAAGGAGGGAATGTAGGAGAGAAGGAAGGGGGGAAGGAAGGAGGGAAGGAAAGAGAGGAGAGAAGAAAGGAGGGAAGGAAGGAGGGAATGTAGGAGAGAAGGAAGGGGGGAAGGAAGGAGGAAAGGAAGGGGGAAAGGAAGGAGAGAAGGAGAAAAGAAAGGAGGGAAGGAAGGAGGGAAGGAAGGAGAGGAGAGAAGAAAGGAGGGAAGGAAGGAGGGAGTGTAGGAGAGAAGGAAGGGGGAAGGAAGGAGGAAAGGAAGGGGAAAGGAGAGAAGGAGAGAAGAAAGGAGGGAAGGAAGGAAGGAGGGAAGGAAGGAGGGAAGGAGAGAAGGAGGGAAGGGGGAAGGAAGGAGGAAAGGAAGGGGGAAAGGAAGGAGAGAAGGAGAGAAGAAAGGAGGGAAGGAAGGAAGGAGGGAAGGAAGGAGAGAAGGAGAGAAGAAAGGAGGGAAGGAAGGAGGGAGTGTAGGAGAGAAGGAAGGGGGGAAGGAAGGAGGAAAGGAAGGGGGAAGGAGAGAAGGAGAGAAGAAAGGAGGGAAGGAAGGAAGGAGAGAAGAAACGAGGGAAGGAAAGAGGGAGGGAGGGAAGAAGAAGTAGGACCGTTGTAAGATAAGACGGATCTATGGGATGTTAAAAAAGCAATCTTCAAGCATATTGTCAACTGTAGGGAAAACTTGTTATAAATACATATTATTAATAACAGTTATGAGATCATATAATTGTGAATGTATATATGAAATTGATTAAAAAAAAGAATACTTTGGAGCAAACATACAGGCCTGAGAAGGAACAAGGAGCAGCATTGCCTGGGTCTCTCCTTATGGGGCTGGGCCAACCAATTGTCCTTGTAAGGCATCTTAGGACTGGAGATAAATACTTCAGTTCCAAGATAAACTTGCACTGCTCCCTTTCCACAGAAGCCTCCAAAATGGCTAAAAGATCAGATTCCCATAAGATAAGGCCAAAACAGGCTTCCTTCTATGCGTTGTGCCATATTTTGCCACTCCGGTGTATGATTAACAAAACCACGCTGAACTGCTAGATTTAGCATCCAATCAAGCAGGCAGCCAAAGCAGGGATCTGCGATTCTAACCCTTCCTTCCCTTCCGCTCTTCTGAGAAGGAGAAGAAGAAGAAGGGCCAAATATCGAGCTACTTTTACTCCAGGTTGCGTGGGAAGAGAGAGAGAGAGAGAGAGTATGACGGGAAATGAGGAGGGATACTGGAAACCACAGGCCTGTCGCAGGGCTGGAAGAGGAATGCAAAACAGGCCAAGTGTCCTTCACTATAGGCAAGAAACATAAAACCTCACACAGTGGCTGGAGAACAGCTGGTTGCTCAGGAGGTAAAGAGGGAGCCATGCTGAGGTCTGGACTAAGCCTCCTGCCTCTCCAAAGCAGTTGCGGCTGCAGGGCAGTGGTGGGTTTCAAAAATGTTTAGAACCTCTTCTGTAGGTGTGGCCTGCTTTGTGGGAGTGGCTTTGGTGGCCATGTGACTGGGTGGGTGTGGCCAACTTGTGAAATGTGGTGAAACCCACTTAACAACGGTCTTGCTTAGCAACCAAAATGTTGGCTCAGAAACTCTGGCCTTTGAAGCACGCAAGTCTTAAAGCTGTCAAGTTACAAGGCCCTTGCACCCTTAACCCTTTAGAAAAAAAAAACCCAGGGGTGTTCAAACTTGACAGCTTTAAGACTTGTGGACTTCAACTCCCAGAATTCCTCCTCCAGTCATGTTGGCTCAGGAACTCTGGCATTGAAGTGTGCAAGTCTTAAAGCGGTCAAGTTACAAGACCCTTGCACCCCTAACCCTTTAGAGAAAAAAAAACCCAGGGGTGTTCAAACTTGACAGCTTTAAGACCTGTGGACTTCAACTCCCAGTATTCCTCCTCTCGCTCTTCATCTTGATGATGTGTGGACGGGCGGGGGGAGGGAGCTGGAACCGGTTCTAAACGGCACTGTAGATTTGTGGAACGTCTTCTATAGAAGAGGTTAGAACTGGCAGGAACCCACTCCTGCTGCAGGGACAGAGAAGGGAGAGCACTGAAGAATTAAGCCTGGGAATTTCCCTGTCCATGCTAGTCCCGCTGGCTAGGAAGTCAAGTCCCCTGTTAGGTTCATCTTCTCCTTGTGGTGATAGCTCGGTTGGTTTAGACATTTTGATTTTAAAGAAACTTAAATATTATAGGAAATTGATATCCCACTCCTTGGTCCCTGCACCGTTTCCTGCATTAGGTCCAGCCACCACTCCTTGGAAAGGGATACCATCCTCTGGGGTAGAAGAATGCTCTTCCATTCCCTCAATTTACAAGCTGAGGTAGATTTGACATCTTTTTGTGCAGCAAGGGCATTGGACAATCTAACCAGGATATTAATGGACAATCGAACCAGGGATTGGACAATCTAACCAGGGAGCCGAGGTGGTGCAGTGGTTAAATGCAGCACTGCAGGCTACTTCAGCTGACTGCAGTTCTGCAGTTCGGCTGTTCAAATCTCACCGGCT
>NW_028261383.1:173285904-173330904 GCF_051295495.1 Thamnophis sirtalis | reverse complement strand
TAAAGCCCTTCATGGTATTGGATCTGGGTACTTGAGAGACCGCCTGCTGCCAATTACCTCCAACAGACCAATTAGATCCCACAGACTAGGCCTCCTCCGAATTCCATCTACTGGCCAATGCCGATTGGCTACCACCCGGAGGAGAGCCTTCTCTGTGGCTGCTCCGGCCCTCTGGAACGAGCTCCCCGTGGAGATTCGGATCCTCACCACCCTCCAGGCTTTCCGCAAAGCCTTAAAAACCTGGCTGTTCCGACAGGCCTGGGGCTGATGAGTTCCTGTCCCCGCTCGAATGGTGTGGCTGTTGATTGTTTTTAAAATTGTGGTGTTATGTTCTCCGTTGTCTTTCTTTTTTTCCCGTCTGTAACACACACACACACACACACCCGATTTGGTTGTGAGCCGCCCTGAGTCCCTCTGGGAAAAGGGCGGCATAGAAATACAATAAAATCGAAATCGAAAATCGAATTATCTACATATTCTTTTCCCATTTGGAAAAGGAACATGGAATCAAATCTGAGTAATCTGAAGGTACAATCATTACTACCAAATTGTGAGACTTTCTGCACACAAACCTCAATGAAATAAATGTATCATGAAAGTCGCGGCATTGGGTCGGAACAAGAGAACATTCCCATTGATTTCAACTCATGATTCATCAAGGACACCTTCTGCATTCTAAACTGCATCTCAACCAATATCACTTCACACCTTATTACAGTCAGATTGCTTCCCTTTCGTAGCACAGGAACAGGTTCAAAGAAAGAATATCATAGAAGAAACGTTGCAGAGATTTTGTGGTTTCATAGAGATGGGCCCAAATAAGTATATACCAAGGTGGAACTCCTCACTGAAACAGGGTGCGAATGAGTTCGCCTAGCTCTTTAGAGAGCAAATAGGTCCTCTTAGGACAAAAAGATCACCTCATATATTTTTTTTCTAGAAATGTCAGGAGAGAGTGTTTACAAGAAGCTTGCTTCTAAAATGTATAATGTTCTTTAAATGAGGGATGCTCTTCAACTGAAGAGGCTTCCATCATATAAGCTCCGTATCTGCAGCAGAAAGAGACAGACACAGATATACCACTTGAGTGAGAATCCAGAGAAAATTACTTTGCTAAATTCAAGTCAAAGTTGCTGCAATTATAATGACAATTCTCCTAACTAACAGGTTAGAAAAGGTGATTTCTTCTTGAAAGAGCTTCCGATTCAATAATATATTCAACCACTCCGCTCAAAATAAAAACTGCATTTCCAAATTGAAAAAAAAAAATTATACAGCAGTCATGGGTTTCATCAACTTCCTAATTCTCTTCCCCAACCCCGTTTATTCTGTGTCATAAAGTTGTTCTGTCTGGTGGAAAAACCGATGGTGCAACGTGGGGCAAAAATAAAAGCGGTCGTGTTTCTATTCTTATTATAAATGCACACGCACTGCTGGAGATGTGAAGTTAGGTTCCACCACAAAACCGCGGTAGACAAAAGCGCGGTCGATGAAAGCGCGTATGTGACGTCATCACAGCGCGACGAAAAAGATCGAAAAATGTAAAAATAAAGCGAAAACCTTACCCTAACCCCCCCCAAACCTAACCCTAAACCTAACCCTTAACCTAACCCTAAACCTAACCCTAAACCTAACCCTTAACCTAACGAAAAACCTAACGCTAACCCTTAACCTAACGCTAAACGTAACCCTAACGCTCTAAACCTAACCCTAACCCTTAACCTAACCCTAAACCTAAACCTAACCCTTACCTTTATGTGAATCGGCTTGCTGTAATTTAATTTTTATTTCAATTTTTTGATGTTTTTCGTCGCGCTGTGATGACGTCACATACGCGCTTTCGTCGACCGCGCTTTTGTGGAACGCGGTTTTGACGGGTCACGGTGAAGTTATGCCAACCCGCTTAAGAACCATCATGCAATTTGGATCCCTCCGAACGGTTTTGAACTCTCTACCTTGCTATATCCAGGAGTATCAAGAAGGGCCTTTTAAAACAAAAGTGTGAAACTTTGCCCCGGTGAAACTTCTTTTTAAATCACTCCGATGGAATCTTTCCCAGGCTAAATAATAGTAACAACAACAACTTTCCAAACCAAGATATCATCTGCATTCTCTCCCATTTCAGGTGTGCACATGCTTTGACTTGGGAAGTTTCACCTGCTGATGTCAGTGACAAGCGACTCTTGCTGGACTAGTTTCTCAGCCCAACACGGAAATTATGCTCCGGTTGTCTCCTTGTATGAACTGTGGCTGCTTACAAGGAATGTTCTGCTTGGTGGGAAGGAACAACTCACTTCTGATATCCAAGAATAATGGGTAAGCGTGACTCTGTTTGATTTCAAGAAGGGGGCCGAGAGGGATGAAGACACAAAATGCACATGGAGCAAGCCAAGCCTTTCCCCACCCACCTGTAAGAGTATCGAGATTTGACTTTCACTTGGGTTTTGCCCAGACTAGCCCCAGATTTCCCAGCCACATCATGTCTGCTAGGTTTCGGCTATCTCCTATTTCTCATGCTTTGTTCCAGAAAAGGCCTTGGGAAAAATAACTAGTTACCATAACCACTTCCTACAGAATGAACGGCGTAAAGGGCATCAGCTTGCGAAGAGACAGTCGGGTACAGGAGAATACAAATTAAGAAAACTTGTTGGAAGAGCACAGAGGGGGGGGGGAGAAAAGCCACAAATAAAAGTTGATCTGAACATTATAGGCAAGTTAGCAAAACCAAGATATTCATTTACTGCACTGGCTTCCTATCGGTCTCCGAACGCGATTCAACGTGCTGGTTATTACCTTTAAAGGTTTAAGGTTCATTTTATTTATATGCCGCCCTATTCCCGGCGGGACTCAGGGCGGCGCACAAACCCAAGGAGGGGACGGGAAAACACAAAAAATACAACAAAAAATACAGGGCATTTAAAACAATCAACAGCCACACGATTCGAGAGGGGAAGGGAACTCATCGACCCCAGGCCTGCCGACACAGCCAGGTTTTGACGGCTTTTCGGAAGGCCTGGAGAGAGGTGAGGGTCCGAATCTCGGCGGGGAGCTCGTTCCAAAGGGCCGGAGCCGCCACAGAGAAGGCCCTCCCCCGGGTAGTGGCCAGATGACATTGGCCGGTAGACAGAACCCGGAGGAGGCCTAATCTGTGTGATCTAATGGGTCTTTGGGAGGTAATTGGCAGCAGGCGGTCTCTCAAGTACCCAGGTCCAATACCATGAAGGGCTACCATTAAAGCCCTACATGGCCTAGGACCTGGATATCTGCGAGACTGCCTACTGCCGCATACCTCCCAACGGCCGATAAGATCGCACGGGGTGGGCCTTCTCCAGGTGCCGTCAACCAGACAATGTCGGCTGGCGGCTCCCCAGGGGAGGGCCTTCTCTGTAGCCGCTCCGACCCTATGGAATGAGCTGCCCCTAGAGATCCGGACCCTGCCCACTCTCATGGCCTTCTGAAAGGCTATCAAAACCTGGCTATTCCGGCAGGCCTGGGGCTGTTGACCTCATGACCAGATTGAGTGCATGATGTGGTTTTTAATCTGTTTTTCTCTGTTTTTTTTTTAATTCTTTAATTCTTTTTTAAAATGTATTTTCTGTAAGCCGCCCGGAGTCCTTCGGGATTGGGCGGCCTATAAATTGATTAAATACTAATACTAATTTAAAGCATTTCCTCCCACTGTAGTCCAGTCCACCAAGAAACCCTCGGAACTCACATTTAGTAACAATCAGACCAAAAAAAAACTGGCAGAACAACAGTGGCTCTTCTAGTTGTCAAAACAGCAAGCAAGCTATTAAAGAGGGGTTTCCAAGGGGAAAAAAAGGTTATCGATTGGGAAATAAATGGAGAAATCAAGCATTTGTCACCTGACAAGCACAACACTCACCATACTCTGGATAAACCACCTGCTCCCTTCCCTTCCCTTCCCAAAGCTGTTTTATAAGGAAGTCTCCACACATACACAAAATGATCCCAAGCACAATTAAAACTTGACACCCCCCCCCCAAGGAGAGGATGCTACAAGTTTACAGAGAATGTAAAATGAACAGCTGATACTTTCCAGCAGTATCAGAGGCAGAAGGAAAGAGGATGGTGGGGAGGAGAGGGAGAGAATGTGGTTTTTGCCTGCAGCTAAAGAAGAAAAAGGACGGTCCCTTTTTTTTTGGGGGGGGGACACACAAAGGGATGTCAAACTAGTGGGAAAAGTGGCAGATTAAACCAGGCTTTGTTCCAGTTTCCAACCAACCAGGGGAAAGAAAGAAAGAAAGAAAGAAAGAAAGAAAGAAAGAAAGAAAGAAAGAAAGAAAGAAGGAAGGAAGGAAGGAAGGAAGGAAGGAGGGGAGGGAAGGAAAGAAGGAAGAAAGAAAGAAAGAAAGAAAGAAAGAAAGGAGGGAAGGGAAGGAAAGGAAAGAAGGAAGAAAGAAAGAAAGAAAGGAAGGAAGAGAAAGAAAGGAAGGAAGAGAAAGAAAGAAAGAAGGAAGGAGAGAGAGAGAAAGAAAAAAGAAAGAAAGAAAGAGGGAGGGAGAGAGAGAGAAAGAAAGAAGGATGGAAAGAAAGAAAGAAAGAAGGAGGGAGGGAAAGAGAGAGAGAAAGAAAGAAAGAAAAAAGAAAGAAAGAAGGAAGGAAGGAAGGAAGGAAGGAAAGAAAGGGAAGGAAAGAAAGGGAAGGAAGGAAAGAAAGGGAAAGAAGGAAGGAAAGAAAGGGAAGGAAGGAAGGAAGGAAAGAAAGGGAAGGAAGAAAAGAAAGGGAAAGAAAGAAAGAAAGAAAGAAAGAAAGAAAGAAAGAAAGAAAGAAAGAAAGAAAGAAAGAAAGAAAGAAAGAAAGAAAGAAAGAAAGAAAGAAAGAAAGAGAAACCCAGCGTTTCCTGCTCCTGGGCTGCTAACAGCAACCTCGGAGGTGCCCGCAAGTCAGCAGGTGAAGCGCTTTTTTCCCCACATTGTGCGTGCGCGGCCGCTCTCCCCACTCCCTACTAAGGTTTTGCACCTCGGCCTATTGTCGGAGGGGAGAAGCTGGCATGTTCTGGCTTCAGCCCTTGGAGGAAGCGATCTTCCAACCCTAGACCCCCCCCCTCTCCCTCCCTCCCTCCCCTTCCCCCCAGCCCTCCTCCCCACCGGCGGATTGGAGGGGATGGAGAAGAAGGGAGAACTGCCTTCCAGGAGGACTCCAGACGGGGGTCGAGAAGCCTCCGCGGAGGGTCTGCGCGGAGTGGCCCCCTGCTCCCTCCAGCAGCCCCCCCTCCCTTTGCACTTCGGGGGGGGGAGACTTGCGGGCAGCTCTGGAAGAGGAGGAGGAGGAGGAGGAGGAGGAGGAGGCGGGCAGGCGATTGAAAGGGAGACTCCGCGGGGCTCTGCTCGCTCCTTCGCCGGCATCCCAGCCGCGGGCTGTGTCAGAGGCGGCCAAGAGGAGAAGCCGAGAGCGTCGCGCTGCCCCGTTGCGGGAGGTGGGGGGGGGGATCCGTTCTTCCTCTCACCTGCTCGAAGGCCCAAGTTTCGGCCACCCGCCGGGCGCTCAGGTCCAGAAGCGTCTCGACGGCCGAAGAGGTGGAAGCGGAAGGGGGGGAAGAGGAGGAGGTGGCGGCGGCGGCGGCGGCGCCTGGTCCCGGTCCCGGCTCGGGCTGCTCCCCAGGGGCGCCGCACCTGCGCTTAGCGGGCGGGAGCTCCATAGGCCCGGCCGATCCCCGGCCTCTCCTGGAGCACCTTTCCCGAAAAAAACCCACCAGTGTTCGGCCCGGGCCCAGCCCGGTCAGTTGGTCGTTTCTCTTTCTGTGGGCGGCGGATGCGGCCCCTTTAAGGAGCTCCCACAACAATGAGCTCGACGGCTGCTGGTTCCCTGGACCTCCCTTTTCTCTCCGCCGGCTTCCTATTGGGCAGCGCGCAAGAGAGAGCCTTGAGCCGATTGGCAGAGCTCGGCTGCCGATCAAGGAGGAACAATGCACGCCCCCATGTTGTGGGCTTTAAAAAAAAAAGAGAGAGAATAGGAGCTGTCTGGAAAAAAGGGTGTCAATCAAAGGTCGGGAAGCCCCCCCCCCAGCCAATCAGGCAAAGCAGGAGACCCAAGGCCCTTAAGATAGGGTTCTACGTGGGCGTGGCCTACGCCGCGATCCTTCCATTCACAACATTCTGATGCCGGCTGGGAATGGCAACAATGTAACGAGCTGGGGGTTGAGCCCGCATTCCGGCTCAGGCTGTTTCTCTACCCCGCCCGTCACTTCATCTTGGCCGGGACCCTCTTCGGTCTTCTTAACCGGAACCTAGAAAACGGGGCTGAATTGATGTGGTTATTGTATTTTAAATATTTTTCGGTGAAAAACCAAAATAAAGGCTTATACTGGATGTAAGAAAGCAAAAAACGTGCCAATTGAGTTGTTACAGAGAGTGGAATGATGTTAACAGCCTGATACCCAGAACGTTTAAAAGCGCAGTACAAATGTGTTCATTCTTCAGAAGCAAACTCCCCTTAAGTAGTAATCCTCTGAACAAAGTTTGTGTAGGATATACTGAGTCGTCCGCCTTGTCTGCGAAGCATTGCTACCCCCCTTTTCAGCCCAATCCAACCCTGTTCAAATATCCCTTTGATTCTTAATAAGCCGGATAAATAGGCAGGGTTACAATATCAAAAGGGGAATTTGGCATTAGTCATAATGCCTTTTCTGCATCTACACATTGAAATAAGAAACGCAGTATGGGTCCTTGGGGGGGGGAACCTCTGCAGTTGAGGAATATCAATCACAATTCCACAAGCATTACTGTATTTATGCAATCATTAATTTCCTTTATTTATGAACTGCCAGACTCCAGGAGGACTCAAACTTCTAAGTCACCTGCCAAGCTTTTGAAAATTAGATTAGGAGTAGGGGAGAAGTAAGGGAGGGAAGAAGGGGGAGGAGAGGAGGAAGGAAGGAAGTAGAGAAGGAAGGGAGTGAGAAAAGAAAGAGAAAATAAGGTGGGATGTGGAGGAGAGGTAGGGGAAGAAGAAAGAGGTAAGGAGAGGTGGGTGGGAGGGAGAGAAAGAGAAGGAGAGGAGGGAGGAAGAGAGAAAAAGAGAAGGAGAGAGGGCAGGAAGGAGAAGACAGAGGGTAGGAGTAGGGGAGAAGTAAGGGAAGGAAGAAGGGGAAGGAGAGGAGGAAGGAAGGAAGGAAGTAGAGAAGGAAGGGAGTGAGAAAAGAAAGAGAAAATAAGGTGGGATGTGGAGGAGAGGTAGGGGAAGAAGAAAGAGGTAAGGAGAGGTGGGTGGGAGGGAGATAAAGAGAAGGAGAGGAGGGAGGAAGAGAGAAAAAGAGAAGGAGAGAGGGCAGGAAGGAGAAGACAGAGAGTAGGAGTAGGGGAGAAGTAAGGGAAGGAAGAAGGGGAAGGAGAAGAGGAAGGAAGGAAGTAGAGAAGGAAGGGAGGGAGAAAAGAAAAGAAAGAGAAAATAAGGTGGTATCATAGCAGATGTGAAGGATGGTAAACAATACTCCAAATTATACCTTATATCCTTTTAAATGGAATAATAATAATATAAGAATGGCAAAGAAAAAGAATAACTATGTGAATATATATCTAGAATTGTATGTAAGAGAATAAATGACAGTAAAAATATAAAGCACAATTATAGGTAAATAATACTTGATCATAAGTAGCTAAGTATAAATAAAGAAAGAAATGTATATAAACATGGATAATGAATAACGAGTTTATGAATGCAAGATAGAAATGTATAGAAGGGAAAACACTAACTGCAAAGAAACCGATTCGGAACTGCGGTATGATATACGATGGAACTTATTGTTCCTATGTTGTTTTTAAGTTATGTGGTTATTTTTGTTAATGTGCTTATGTGTTCTGTTGATGTGTTTATGTGTATAAAATAAAAAAAAGAAAAAAAAAGAAAATTAGATTTTTTTTTAAACAAAGGAAATACTTTGTGATTGCTTTACTTAACGTGGGGACTTTCTTGTCAAAAAAAATGCTTTTAGTTTCATTTTGTAAAATGCTTTTGGCAGACCTGATAGACTTGCATAAAAATGATAAATAAGTCAATCTTCTGTCAAAAAAAAAAAGACAGACATAAACCTGACTTGAGGATGAGCAAAAAAAAAAACATATACAGACACCAACAGGAAATCATTATAGCCTTTCAAACTGTAATTGACCTTAAAAGTGGCCATTGCTGGCCAGGGGGGGACTTCAAAAGGAAACATCAACATGAAACTGCTGAATTTCAATACACCAAGTGGTTCAGTGTGGTCTGATATCCAGCTAAAAGTGTTAATTAGCTTACCAATGCCAGGATGTTTACAATATCTTCAACATTGCTTTGTGAGTGGTCCCTTCTTCACAACCCCTTCTCCACTACTTAATACCTTCTCATTGTATGTTTGTGTGTAGACACATAACTGCTAACTTGGGCTAACATCCTGATGTATCCAATGAACTTGGATTTCTCTCCAGAAAAGCTTGTCTTTAATTCATTCATATTTAAGGTGTTGGAAATCTTTCTTGTTTTTTTGAAGCAACATATCATTATGGCTAGAAATAACATTTATCATTTTTTATAACACCTCCCATGTCCTAATCATTCCTTGCAGCCATGCAAGGTGGATCGGTATTTTACTGTCGATGGAAACAGGATGAGGCAGAGGGTGGATTCATGGTGCATGTTAAGACAGAACGTGGCTTGTTTGGATTTTGGCTCTGCGTGCTGGCAAATAAATTGTGACTCCTGTAAGAGTGTGTGGTTTACCCCAGGATGCTTCTGAGTTAATAGCAATGATGACATCTCAAGCAGAGATTGTCTTTTTTTTTCACAGCTCAGATGGATGACCCCGGGACTCATAAACTGAACTATCTAGAGTTCCCAGTTTCGAACAAATTAAAGAACTGCAGAACTTAATGCTTCAGCCAGAGATCCTGTGAGCAATCATCTGACTGTTCCTAATAGTGTGTGTGTTAATCAGTCAAGTGATCGCGGTGTTCCAAGTTGAACCTAGTTGCCAGATCACTCTTCAGGATTCATTTGATTACTGCCCGAGACTAGAGAATCCTTATTCAAATTGGCTGCTGCTAATCAGGGGTGAGAAATGTCTGCTCTGCATATTCCTTAAGTGCAGTTTACATCCAGCCTCGCCTCTGCTGTTGCTGATCAAGGAGAGATGGGCCAACTGCAGCTGGTTTAATGTTATTTCAGGGGATGCCCATTGTCCATTTGTGCCATAGAGTCATCCTCAGCCGATAAGATCTCACAGGATGGGCCTTCTCCAGGTGCCGTCGACCGGACAATGCCGGCTGGTGACTCCTCGGGGCAGGATCTTCTCTGTAACTGCTCCGGCCCTGTGGAACAATCTACCCCCCCCCCCCGAGATCCGGACCCTTCCCAGTTTCAGTTTCAGTTTCACTTTATTTGTATATTTGTATTGTATTTCCCTGGGGGGACTCAGGGCGGCTCACAGTTCAAAAGGGGGGGGGGAATGACAAACAATTTACAACATAAAGACACTACATCATTTAAGAACACAACAGCCATACAATTCGAGTAGGGGTTAGAGTCTTTAACCCCAGGCCAGCCGGGACAGCCAGATTTTAAGGGCGGCGCGGAAGGTCTGGAGGGTGGTGAGGGTACGAATCTCCACGGGGAGTTCGTTCCAGAGGGTTGGAGCAGCCACCGAGAAGGCTCTCCTCCGGGTAGTTGCCAGTCTACACTGGCTGGCTGATGGAATTCGGAGGAGGCCTAATCTATGGGATCTAATCGGTCTATTGGAGGTAATTGGCAGTAGGCGGTCTCTCAAGTACCCAGATCCAATACCATGGAGGGCTTTGTAGGTGACAAGTAGCACCTTGAAGAGCACCCGGAGATCGACAGGCAGCCAGTGCAGCTCGCGGAGGATAGGTGTTACGTGGGTGAACCGAGGTGCACCCACAATCGCTCGCGCGGCCGCATTCTGGACCAGCTGAAGTCGCCGAATACTCTTCAAGGGCAGCCCCATGTAGAGCACATTGCAGTACTCCAGCCTAGAGGCCCACTCTCTCGGCCTTCCGAAAGGCCACAAAAACCTGGCTATTCCGGCAGGCCTGGGGCTGTTGACCTCACGACTGAGGTCCAGCCTCACCTAGATTGAGTGTATGATGTGTTGCTTTTTAATCTGTTTTTTCTTTTTCCTTATTTTTAACTTTTTATCTTTTTAGTCTTGTATTTTGTAAGCCGCCCGGAGTCCTTCGGGATTGGGCGGCATATAAATTCATTAAATTTACAATTTACAATTTTACAATTTACAATCTGGACTGCCCTTATGTGAGGGGTTCCCCCCCCCCACACTGTCTTTGGACAAAAGGTGCTATTTCATTACGATGGATGGGATAGAAAGAAAGACATAATTTGTACTGTTAAATGTATCTGGATGCCTAATTCCAAAGACTGAAGCAGAAACTAGCCTGGAAGCTGATCTACTTACCAAAAGAATGAAGTGGTCAGATTCCAATCATTTCAGTTACTAACAAGAGGTCATTAATTTATACTTTGTCGTGTTGTTCTATGTTGAACAAAAAAGCTATTGTATTAGAGAATTTCCTTATTGTGCAGTTCATTATGACCAGTGAATATTTTGCCTGCAGCAACATTCAAATAAATGGTACCTACCCAGACACAACCATTCATATTTATTTATTTTTTAAAAGAAGCAATTGGCTACTTTTTAAATAACTGGAATGCAGTTTCTGTATCCCATTCTGCATAAAAAGATAGATATTCGTTCCTTGGGAAAGAAATGGAATCTAATGCAAATCTAGAAAGGGAGGATGGCAAAATATAGCCTCGGCAATGTTACCATTATAGGGTTCAGTGGTGGGTTTCAAAAATTGCTCGAACCTACTCTGTGGGTGTGGCCTCCTTTGTGGGAGTGGCTTGCCACCTGTTGTGACTCAGCAGAAGTTTGCTGTGAGTTGAGTCGGGATGCAAGATTAACAATGCAGCTGGGGCTCGTTAGTGCCGTCTTCTGGTGATAAAAGGACGGATGGTGCCACGCCCTGGTTGCAGGAGTCAACGTTCATCATTCATCGGTCGTGGTTTGTTTGTGAGAGACACTTGGAGAAGTGATTGGCTTTCTGTAACCCTGATTCAAGGAGACACTTGGAGAAGTGAATTGCTTTGTAAGAGTTTTGTTTTGCATTCTGTTATCTTCTTGTCAGAGACTTTATTTATGTTTATTTTTGGGCTCGCAGCCAGTCTGAGCCGAGGACTGATAAAGTTCTTTCCTTTTAAGTTTGTCTGCCTGTCTTCTGTTAACAAGCGAAGAAGGGGGGACAGAACAGCCACCCATGTGACCGGATGGGAGTGGCTTGCCGGCCATGTGAGCAGATATGAAATTATGAATTAGTATTCCCCCATGCCATTTCCAAGTTTTCTGTACCCTTCCTCCACTTTTCCAAAATCCTGTATTCAAGAAACATCCCCCATTCCTTCATCTCCCCCCCCCCTTGTTACTTTATTGGGAGTGGGGAGAGAATGGGGACTTATACCCAAGCCAGTGGTGGGCTTCAAAAAATTTTCGAACCTACTCTGTGGGTGTGGCCTCCTTTGTGGGAGTGGCTTGCCACCATGTGACCGGATGGGAGTGGCTTGCCGCCCATGTGACCGGATATGAAATTATGAATTATTACTTAGGTCAGTCCAAGTAGCTATTCAGAAACTCTGGCATTGAAGCATGCAAGTCTTAAAGCTGTCAAGTTACAAGATCCTTGACCCCTAACCCTTTAGAAAAAAAACTAGGGATCTTCAAACCTGACAGCTTTAAGACTTGTGGACTTCAACTCCCAGAATTCCTCCTCCAGTCATGTTGGCTCAGGAACTCTGGCATTGAAGCATGCAAGTCTTAAAGCTGTCAAGTTACAAGATCCTTGCACCCCTAACCCGTTAGCAGTGGTGGGTTTCAAAAATGTTTGGAACCTCTTCTGTAGGTGTGGCCTGCTTTCCGGGTCCACTAGTGGAACCTTTTCTAACCGGTCGGGTAGATTTGACGAACCGGTTCTACCGAATAGGTGCGAACTGGTAGGAACCCATCTCTGCTATGGAGAAATATGGAGCTTTGTGTGTTGTGTGTTGAACTAGAATGGACCCAGCAGTCCATTCTTGCCCAGCAGTAGGTTAAAATAGCCTAGCCTCATGTATTCCACCCGGGAAGCCTTGTAAGTAATCTGATTAATAATCTGATCATTGATTGATAGTGGGGGTTCAAGTAGCTATTCAGAAACTCTGGCATTGAAGCATGAAAGTCTTAAAGCTGTCAAGTTACAGTGGTGGGTTTCAAAAAAGTTTGGAACCTTTTCTGTAGGTGTGGCCTGCTTTCCGGGTCCACTGGTGGAACCTCTTCTAACCGGTTCGGTAGATTTGACGAACCGGTTCTACATAATAAGTGCGAACTGTTAGAAACCCACCTCTGGGTGAGTCCCACTTAAGGGGACCCAATGCAGCATGTGCAGGCTTTGTCTGATGTTGCAGGAGGTATGTTGTGAATAGGTACCAGATGCCTGCATGTAGGATGTGATCGAGAAATTCTTAAGACTATTGAAACATACCAAGATCTATCGTTTCCTCTTGATCGATGTGGAGGCAAAGGATTTGGCCAGAAGAAACCCTGAAAGAATCTCTGAATATGATAAGTCCTGAAGGAGGAGAGTATAGAAAACTGGTAGTTTTTTTCATCAATCCTTCCTGTTGAAGGCATAGGAAGAGGAAACAGAACTCAACCATTTGCTACGTAAACGGTGATGCTGAATAGAAGGGGGAAAAAAGGTTAGCAGAACCAAATATGTGGCCAAGGACTGTTGCAAGAAAACGAAACAACATACTCCACGTGCACGGAATACAGGAAAGAAAAAGAGGAATTTATAGATCCTTACTCCGGAAGAGCAAGAGGATGTGACAGGGAAGTTGGAGGGATGATGCATAAGATTGGGATACAGCACAGGAAGCCTACAATTTATTTTAAAAAGCAGGCCAAATAGAAAGGATAGGGCTGTTGTGCTGTAAAGAAAAAAATATACATGCAGAGAAATTAAGGAATGGGATGTAGAAATCCTGCTGGAAAAAATTGGGCAAGGATAAAAGCAGAGGGATACAAACCATAGTGAGAGTTATCATTGTGAGACTGTGTGAGCAGCAGAAGACATACAGTAGACAAAATACAGTATTTCCAGGATTTATTTATTTATTAATTAGACTTATATACCGCTTCATAGGGCTTTCAGCCCTCTCTAAGTGGTTTACAATTTTTTTTTTTTTTAGCAAATTGAGTCAGCAACTTGCCCCCAACAATCCGGGTCCTCATTTCACCCACCTCGGAAGGATGGAAGGCTGAGTCAACCTTGAGCCGGTGAGATTTGAACCGCTGAACTGCAGATCACAGTCAGCTGAAGTGGCCTGCACTACTGCACCCTAACCACTGCGCCACCTCGGCTCTAAATGACCAGCCTTTCAAAGGGGCATGCAAGAGTGATAACCAGATATTTCAATTATTCTGTCACCTGCTGGGAATTTTACTCTGTCAAGAGTCAACCGACAAATTCTTGCCCTTTTTGCTTTTTTGCTGACAACTTCATATGCAAGAATGGGGATGGAGGAAACAGAACATCTCCTATCTCTAGCAACCAGAAAAGAATTGGTGAAGAATTAAAGGTGACTGACATTTGGGGGGGGGGGATTAATAATATTTTCCTTGATGATATTTGGTGATAGCCAGAAGAGGAGGAATTGAGGTGAATCAGATCTGCACGCTGGACCTCAGAAAAACTGGCTTTGATAAACTCCAATAAAAGGTAAGTCGGAGCTGATGGCTTCAAATCCTTAAGGAGAAAAGAGTCGAGGAAGGATGGGAAATTCTATGAAATCAGATATTGAAGGTACAATTGCAAACAATTCTCACAGGAAGTATAATGGGAGAAAGCAAAAGAGGCCAGCGATGATGCACGGAGAGTTCTTTAAACTGTGGGAGAGAAATGGGACCTTTATAGAAAATGGAAGGATCAGAACGGTTCCACCACAAAACCGCGCTCGACTAAACCGTGCCCGACTAAACCGCTTAGCTGACGTCATCAACAGGGCGACAACAGCGCAGAGACAGAAGCACGCTGTAAACCCTAAACCTAAAATTAACCCCTAAACCTAAACCTAACCCCCCTAAACCTAATCCTAAACCTAACCCTAAATCTAACCCTTAACCTAACCCTAACCCTAACCCTAACCCTAACCCTAACCCTAACCCTAACCCTAACCCTAACCCTAACCCTAACCCTTAACCTAAACCTAACCCTAACACTTAACCTAACCCTAACCCTAACCCTAACCCTAACCCTTAACCTAACCCTAACCCTAACCCTAACCCTAACCCTAACCCTAACCCTAACCCTTAACCTAACCCTAACCCTAACCCTAACCCTAACCCTAAACCTAAACCTAACACTTAGCCTAACCCTAAACCTAACCCTGAACCTAACCCTAACCCTTAACCTAACCCTAAACCTAATCCTAACCCTAACCCTTAACCTAACCCTAACCCTAACCCTAACCCTAAACCTAAACCTAACCCTTAACCTAACCCTAAACCTAACCCTAACCCTTAACCTAACCCTAAACCTAACCCTAACCCTAACCCTTAACCTAACCCTAAAGCTAACCCTAAACCTAACCCTTACCTTAACTTGAATTGGCTTGCTTTCAAAGCGCTATTTAAAGCGCCCTTCTTTCTCCGCGCTGGCTGTTGTCGCCCTGTTGATGACGTCAGCAATGCGGTTTAATCGGGCGCGGCTTAGTCGAGCGCGGTTTTGACGGGTCACGGAACAGAACATCATCAGAGATGGATACAAGGTAGTTTCCAGGATCTCTAGAAATTAAAAGAAAAGCTATAACTCAGAATGAGTGGTGAGGAGTGCAAGAAATAGTAAAATAAAAAAAAATAACAGTGTAAGCAAGCCACAAATAAAAAGAAAGCCGAAGACAGCATAAGTCCCTTCAGGAAAGAAGTGGCGATGGGTGATGATAAGAAGGCAGAACTTCTTAACTCCTTCTGTATTTTGTAAGAATAGATCCCTAGCTGGTCGTGGTTTTGTCACTGGAAGGAAGGAGGAAACAGCAGCTTAAGACCGACAAAGAGTCTGCAAGGGCTAATTGAAATGAATTCAAGTCTCTAGAGCCAGATGGATCAAATTCTCGTGGAGAAACAAGTAAAGGTGGTTGCAGGACCTCTCTTCATTTATTTTTGAGATTCTTGGAGGACAGGTGAGGACGCAGAACATTAAGAGTAGGGCGAACGTCATACCCATCTTCAAAAAGCAGGAGGGGGCGGATCTTGGAATTACAAGCTGTCAGCTTGACATCTACACTAGGCAAGAATCTTTGAACAGATGACCAAACATCAGGTGTGACTTGGATAAGACACGCTACAGCTAACAGGAGCCAGTGTAGGTTGTTCCAAATGAATCATGCTAGACTAATCTCCCACTCCTTCTTTAATAGAGTTACTAGCCTCGTAAATCAACCAGGGGAATGCTATAGTCATAGAGTATGTGGACCTCAGCAATGCTTTTGTCCAGTGTTTCTCAACCTTGGCAACTTGAAGATGCCTGGACTTCAACTCCCAGAATTCCCCTGCTTTTGTTGGAATGCCCCATGATTTCTTCCCTCATACAATGTAAATATGGGCTAGAGATGTTAGATTGATTAGCGTGCGTGCGCACAGTTTTGGCCCGCAAGGGGACCAAGGTTAGCCATTACTGTGCGATAGTTTAATCCTGGAAGTCAAATCAAATGCAAACTTGATTATGAGCCATGAACAGGGATAAACTACTGTTGTGACTCAGCAGAAGTTTGCTGTGAGTTGAGTCGGGATGCAGGAATAACAATGCAGCCGGGGCTCGTTAGTGTCGTCTTCTGGAGATAAAAGGACTGATGGTGCCACGCCCTGGTTGCAGGAGTCAACGTTCACTCGCTCGTTGTTCGTTCGTGGTTCATGGTTCATCGGTCGTTGTTTGTTTGTGAGAGTCACTTGGATAAGTGATTTGCTTTCTGTAACCCTGATTCAAAGAGACACTTGGAGAAGTGCTTTGCTTTCTTTCTGTACACCTGGTTTGGCCGGGTGTACCTCCCTCCCTCCTTCCTACCCCCCTTTCTTCTCTTTCTTCTCTCCTTTTTTTTAAATGGAGCAACTGCTACAGTCTTAATAACTTTGAGCAGGAGTTAAGAAGTGTGATTTCTTTTTTTTTACTGTCTGAAAAATTGGTTCAGCTTTTCGCAATCGTAACTCAACTGGGCTTGAGATTTACAGGCACAGCTCCCGAGAAGAGGAAGGGATGATATACAGTAGTTATTGTATCCACATTTAAGTCTGTGGTTTTGTGATGGGGTGGAGTGGTTAGAAAATAGGGTTATCAGATTTTCAGATGACTGAAAAATAGAGAGGATAGCAAACATATTCAGCGGATACTGTTGAGATTCAAGAATATTTTGATGAGGGATGTTTGGCCAGCATTTTCTAGAAAGCAAGATGTTTAAATGATAAAAGGAAGAGATTTTGATTGGACAGTGGAAGGCTTTTCTAACTATTAGAGCAGTTTAATAACGGACCAGACTGCTTGAGGAGATGATAGC
Source organism: Thamnophis sirtalis (assembly GCF_051295495.1). NCBI lineage: Eukaryota > Metazoa > Chordata > Lepidosauria > Squamata > Natricidae > Thamnophis > Thamnophis sirtalis. The sequence goes on along the minus strand of NW_028261383.1, from coordinate 173,314,293 downwards.
AATAACAGTTAGCAATAGCAGTTAGACTTATATACCGCTTCATAGGGCTTTCAGCCCTCTCTAAGCGGTTTACAGAGTCAGCATATCGCCCCCAACAACAATCCGGGTCCTCATTTTACTCACCTCGGAAGGATGGAAGGCTGAGTCAACCCTGAGCCGGTGAGATTAGCAATATCAATAGCAGTTAGACTTATATACCGCTTCATAGGGCTTTCAGCCCTCTCTAAGCGGTTTACAGAGTCAGCATATCGCCCCCAACAACAATCCGGGTCCTCATTTTACTCACCTCGGAAGGATGGAAGGCTGAGTCAACCTTGAGCCGGTGAGATTAGCAATATCAATAGCAGTTAGACTTATATACCGCTTCATAGGGCTTTCAGCCCTCTCTAAGCGGTTTACAGAGTCAGCATATCGCCCCCAACAACAATCCGGGTCCTCATTTCACCCACCTCGGAAGGATGGAAGGCTGAGTCAACCCTGAGCCGGTGAGATTTGAACAGCCGAACTGCAGAACTGCAGTCAGCTGAAGTGGCCTGCAGTGCTGCATTTAACCACTGCGCCACCCCGGTCTGTTCTTCACTGGAGGTGTTTAATGAAAGCTGAATTGGGCATCTGTCACGGAGGCTGAAGCAGTAGATTCCTGCACTTGGCAATGAGTTGAATTAGATGATTTTAAAGATCCTTTCCATTTCTCCTATCATTCGTTCATAGGTTTATATCCTGCCTTTCACTCTATGGCCTTCTGTGGCTGAGAGCGAATTTAAAACCTCGGTCGTAGTCCAACTCCTTAACTACACATGAAAGTAGAACAGCAAACTTTAAAGCTAGTACGAGGCCAAATTGTATTGTATGCGCTCTACATGGGGCTACCCTTGAAAAGCATTCGGAGACTGCAACTATTCCAGAATGCAGCTGCGCGAGCGATATTGGGTGTACCTAGGTACACCCATGTTACACCTATCCTCCGCGAGCTGCACTGGCTACCTATTGGTCTCCGGACGCAATTCAAGGTGTTGGTTATTACCTTTAAAGCCCTACATGGCTTAGGACCAGCATACCAGCGAGACGCCTACTGCCATATTCCTCCCAGCGGCCGGTAAGATCCCACAGGGTGGGCCTCCTTCAGATGCCGTCAGCCCGACAATGTCGGCTGGCGGCTCCCCGGAGGAGAGCCTCCTCTGTGGCTGCCCCGACCTTTTGGAACGAACTACCCCCAGAAATCCGGACCTTGCCCACTCTCATGGCCTTCAGAAAAGCTGTCAAGACCTGGCTATTCCGGCAGGCCTGGGGCTGTTGACCTCATTGTTGAGGTCCAGCCCCAACCGAAACGAATGTATCTGTGTTGTTTTTAATTTGTCTATTTTTATTCTTATTTTCTTTATTGCTTTTCTTTTTCCCCTCGTTGTAAGCTGCCCGGAATCCTCCGGGATTGGGCGGCCTATAAATAAAATTAAACTCAAACTTGTTGAAATTGCTCTCGTTCTGTGATAAAAACCAGAAGGCATAAGAAAAGTGGCTATACTGAAAACTGTAGACTCATGAAGATGTCATGTTTAGAGAAACGTTTTCACTTATGTGACTGTCCATACTTCTTCCATAGATACCATACACATTGCAAAGGTATATTTGGGGTTTCCCCCCCCCTCCTGATACCGATACAATTGCCTTACCAAAGAAGCACTTCTCATCCTACATACTGTTTGCCATGTTATTTCCTCTTTCCCCCATTCAACTAAATCCTTTTGAAGTTCTTTGTCAGCCAAGGATTTTCCATTCTAGCTTACCGCTGTGCCATTGTACCCTCTCCAACTGGGAAGGCCCACACATCTTATTAACCTATGAATAGGTGATAGACCAAACCTGCAGAGGCTTCCCTTTGATTTCCACAGATGGAAGGAAAACATGACAGCAGCCTTAAAAAAAAAGGAGAACTGCCAACTATCTTCTTTTGATTCAAACGACTGAAACCTTTGGAGGGATTTCCTGATGTACTTAAAATAGTAATGGTGAGGTGATGATGCAATCCTTTAGACATTTCCCCAAGGATCATCCCACTTAACTCAGGAGAACCTATTTCTAACTGGACCTGTGGAAGATTGCTTTGCAAGATTTCAGGGCTACAGCTGGCTCCAATAAACTGAAAAACTCTGGCCCTATCAGCACAGAAGAATTATTTTCATGGAAAAGCACCATGAAAGACCATCTGAAGACCATGTTGGTTATTACCTTTAAAGCCCTACATGGCTTAGGGCCAGCATACCTGCGAGACCGCCTACTGCCACATTCCTCCCAACGGCCAGTGAGATCCCACAGGGTTGGCCTCCTTCAGATGCCGTCAGCCAGACAATGTCGGCTGGCGGCTCCCCGGAGGAGAGCCTTCTCTGTGGCTGCCCCGACCCTTTGGAACGAGCTACCCCCAGAAATCCGGACCTCACCCACTCTCATGGCTTTCAGAAAAGCTGTTGAAACCTGGCTTTTCCGGCAGGCCTGGGGCTGTTGACCCCATTGTTGAGGTCCAGCCCTGACTGAAATGAATGTATCTGTGTTGTTTTAATTTGTCTTATTTTATTTTATTTTAATTTAATATTCTTTCTTCTTTTCCTTCTGTAAGCCGCCCAGAGTCCTTCGGGATTGGGCGGCCCATAAATAAAATTAAACTTGCAAACTTGCAAGGCCATCCCATCACCCTTTCCAACAGTGGAGAAATAAAACTATATCCTGGGAAAGGGACTAGGATCGGTCTATCCCATTGGCAAGGTTCAGAGAAAGACATTAAAGTTAACAAGACTAGAAACCACTTTTAGGACAGATTGGAAAAAAAAAACCTGAGTGTTTAACATTAGGAAGAAACTAAGGAGTGGGGGGGATACGAGGGCCCTGGAAGGATGCCAAAGAGAAGTAGACTTGAGATTTGATCTTGGGTGTTTCAGGTGCAGGACAAAGAGGAACTGATTTATGGTACCCTATAGGAAAGCTACATCAACCTGCCAATGTTTTTATTTCAACGGGAATAAAAGGAAGAAGAGAGGCCAGAGATTCTCCCATGTCTCAGTAAATAGTTGGTCCATCCGACAAATATGCATAACATGATTTTTTTTAAAAAAAATTACTTATTTCCATTTCATTAAAAATGCGTACGCGCTTTCAGAAGGATGCTCTGCCAATCCAGTATTCTGTCTCCAACACTGACCTCTTCTGGCCATTACTGGTGAAACCTGAGCAGCATTCAGCCATCAGAGAGCCGGGCAATCACTTCCAAAATTGTGTTGCTGGTCTACAATAAATTACGGTATTTTGTAATCTCAAAGTAACCTTTTTTGCAGAGGAAGATGCCCAATCTATCTCTGCAGGATGTTCTGCTGAGGTTCTGGACTCCGGTCTCCATCTCTTGGGCCACCTTGGAATTATTAGTTCTGCTCATTCATTGCATAAAGTGGGAGCATTAACTCAGTCCTAACACAGAAATGCATTTGAATTAACAGTTTAAGAGGCTCTACATCACATCCCTGTTTGAGTCTCTTCCTTATCTACATCTCTTCCAATCAGGTGTACACTCAGATGACAGCAAAGGGATAACTATCATATATATATACACACATACACACACACACACACACACATATGTTGTATTTGTGCTGATAAATAAATAAATGGAGACTAGTATAGATCTATTTCAAGCTATTTAGCTGTCATCAGCTAGCCATACCCTTACTGGGATTTGAACCTTGAACAAAAAGGCAACAGTAAAAATATTGGGTTTCTGCCTGGATGGTCTCTTGTGACGAGCCGAAGGACAGAGAATATATATTAGATTTTTACAACCCCTGGTAAGCCCCAATTATGGGAGGAAGCTAACTACTTCCATCATCTGTCAATCGGCTCGTCACAAGAGTCCATCACGACAGAAACCCAATATTTTTACTGTTGCCTTTGTTATATTTGTGTTTTTTTATTTGTGCTGATAAATAAGTCTCCCTTTATTTATCAGCACAAACAAACACACACACACACACACACACACACACACACACACATATATATATACACACACACCAATTTTTAGAATACCTTGTTGAAAAATGAAGGAATAACATCTTTGTTTGAATGTATGATGTACAAGGACAATAATGAACATAAGCATACTCGATAGTTGATTGGTGGAATTATACATAATTGAAAACAGTGATCTGCAAATATAAATGGTTGGCAAATCTCTTTCATATCGGGATATGTGATTATATAAAGGTATATTGTTATTAAGCAGACTATCAAGAATGTAAGGGAATTAGGTTTATTGAAAAAAATATTAATCGTAATTGAATATACGTTGCACAATGAAAGTGAGGTATCTAGTTATACTAGAAGAAAAATCTGTGATTGTAAATGTATTTGAGAATATGGACGCAAAAACACTTGTAACCAAACGACATGCTGTATGTAATGGCTTAAAAAAAATTGTTTTTTTTATGTTTAAAAATAAAAATCAAATTGCAAAAAGAAAAAAAAGGAAAGGGATAACTTTTATCCCTATAACCTAAGGCAGAGTTCTCCAATCTTTGCGACTTGCGCACAAATGCTGGGTGTGTGTGTTTCCACTCATGCAAACAGAGAGCAAGTGGGGATGTGTGAATGGGCTCGCCCACCACTTCCGTCACCCAGAAGGGCTCAAGCTCAAGGCTTAGTAGTGGGCCACAGCATGGGGGTTGGGGCCCCCTGTCCTATGGGAATAAAAAGCTATCCATTTACTCCAAAAATTTTTGAAACCCACCACTGCTAAAGGGTTAGGGGTGCAAGGATCTTGTAACTTGACAGCTTTAAGACTTGCATGCTTCAATGCCAGAGTTTCTGAATAGCTACTTGGACCGACCTAAATACTAATTCATAATTTCATATCCGGTCACATGGGTGGCAAGCCACTCCCACAAAGGAGGCCACACCCACAGAGTAGGTTCGAACAATTTTTGAAGCCCACCACTGGCTTGGGTATAAGTCCCCATTCCCTCCCCTCTCCCAATAAAGAAACAAGGGGGTGGGGAGATGAAGGAATGGGGGATGTCTCTTGAATACAGGATTTTGGAAAAGTGGAGGAAGGGTACAGAAAACTTGGAAATGGCACGGAGGAATGGAATGGTGTGATTATACCTCTTCACAGAAACACTATGCACTCCAATTTTATTTGCCAACTCTCATTTTCATACTATAAGCACTTTCCTTTTTTAAATTTAATCGACTTCCCTACTTTATAAATCACCATTACTGTGGAACTGGTGGGCGGTTACAAAATTTTACTACTAACAGAGATAGAAAAGTGGGCGGTAGGTATAAAAAGGTTGACTAACCCTGCCCTAAACAAAGGCAGATTATCAACAGATGATAATCAGGTAAGAACTCAGGAGCTATTATGCCCCCCACCCCCCAAAAAAGTGGATACTCATGAGATCCTCCTTTCACAATTAAACCAGCAGCAAATTTGGCCCAGGTCATACTAGAATGAAAACAAAGAATCTTTCACTGAAATAGCAATATAGCAATAGCAGTTAGACTTATATACCGCTTCATAGGGCTTTCAGCCCTCTCTAAGCGGTTTACAGAGTCAGCATATCGCCCCCAACAACAATCCGGGTCCTCATTTTACCCACCTCGGAAGGATGGAAGGCTGAGTCAACCTTGAGCCGGTGAGATTAGCAATAGCAATTAGACTTATATACCGCTTCATAGGGCTTTCAGCCCTCTCTAAGCGGTTTACAGAGTCAGCGTATCACCCCCACAGTCTGGGTCCTCATTTCACCCACCTCGGAAGGATGGAAGGCTGAGTCAACCCTGAGCCGGTGAGATTTGAACAGCCGAACTGCAGAACTGCAGTCAGCTGAAGTAGCCTGCAGTACCGCATTCTAACCACTGTGCCACCTCGGCTTCCCAATCTAACCTACAGTTCTGGGGTTTCCAAGTGGTCTTCCATCTATTAATAAACCAAATCCCACCCTACTTGGCTTCTTAAAATCAGTCCAGATTGCCCAGATGCTGCCATCTAGCTGGTCAGTTCTTTTCTCAGATCTATGCAGTAGGGATCCGTCACACCTCCTTTCCCTAGATCCAGGGATCTATGCCATGATTTAGCAATAGCAGTTAGACTTATATACCGCTTCATAGGGCTTTCAGCCCTCTCTAAGCGGTTTACAGAGTCGGCATATTGCCCCCAACAACAATCCGGGTCCTCATTTTACCCACCTCGGAAGGATGGAAGGCTGAGTCAACCTTGAGCCGGTGAGATTTGAACAGCCGAAGTGCAGAACTGCAGTCAGCTGAAGTAGCCTGCAGTGCTGCATTTAACCACTGCGCCACCTCGGCTCGGTCATAAACCCCAAAACAAAGGAGGAAAACTTGAAACTGGAGTAAGTTCAAGTTTGAAAGCAATGCAATACCTATTGTATTAGCCCACCATCCAGTATCGGGCAAGGAACTAACCAGGTGGATTTTTACGTAGAAGAAAACTCTTTCTCTGCCAGATGATCAGCCCTTAAAACCTGGCTGTTCCGACAGGCCTGGGGCTAAAGAGCTTTTGCCCCCCACCCCCCCTCGAATGGTATGGCTGTTGTGTGCTTTTAAATTGTGCATTGTTTTGTTCGTCTTTTTTATCCCTTATCTGTATCCCCTTCCCTGACTTGGATTGTGAGCCGCCCTGAGTCCCCTTCGGGGGGGGGGGGGGGGGGGGGGGGAAGGGCGGCATATAAGTGCAATAAATTCAATTCAATTCAACAAAATCACAGATACCACGGACACAGTCAAACTGAAATGTATTGCAGGCCACAATCACCAGTTCAGCAGTCCATGAAACATTGTTATGACTTGCTAGAGTGGCCTGGATCTTTCTTTTTCCCCACTTTGGGGGCCTTTAACAAACTAAGTTTCTTGGCTAACTTAGTGCTGGCTTTCATGACCACCTCATGCTCAATCTTCTTACGGATGGTAACCTCCAGATTCTGCAGAGAGGAAGAAAGAAAGGCTCAGTTTATAGAATGACAGGCAATTCGTGACGATTAACCAATAATTGCTTAATCCTGTAAATGTTCAAGGGTCTTGCTAGATTTATGAACAAAGGTACCACGCTTTTCAACTCCCTAAGTAACATATTTTTGTGTTATTTGATTGATTGATTGATTTAATGAATTTATAGGCTGCCCAATCCTGAAGGACTCCGGGCGGCTTACAAAAAATAAGATTTAAAAAGTGAAGAGTTAAAAACAGAGGAAGAACACAATTTAAAAAAAAAACAAAACACATCATGTACCCAGTCTAAACGGGGCTGGACCTCAGTCATGAGTTCAACAGCCCGGGGCCTGCCGGAATAGCCAGGTTTTGATAGCCTTTCGGAAGGCCATGAGAGTGGGCAGGGTCCGGATCTCTGGGGGCAGCTCATTCCATAGGGTCGGAGCGGCTACAGAGAAGGCCCTCCCCCGGGGAGCCGCCAGCCGACATTGTCTGGCTGACGGCACCTGGAAAAGGCCCACCCTGTGTGATCTTATCGGTTGTTGGGAGGTGTGCGGCAGAAGACGGTCTCGCAGATATCCGGGTCCTAGGCCATGTAGGGCTTTAAAGGTAATAACCAGCACCTTGAATCGCGCTCAGAGATCGATATAGAATCAGTGCAGCTCGCGGAGGATAGGTGTAATGTGGGTGTACCTTGGTACACCCAGTATCGCTCGCGCGGCTGCATTCTGGACCAGTTGTAGTCTCCGAACACTTTTCAGGGGCAGCCCCATGTAGAGCGCTGGTTGTCCTTCATAAAATAAACATTAAATCAGCATAGAGTAACATTAAACAAAAAGGAAAACAGCAACCCAAATACAAAAATACCTATATTTCCAAGAATGTTTGAAAAAGGTTTTCCTAACACCAAAAATTTAAGACAAGGGAGGCACCCTGGGAGGGAAGTTTTGTAGACGACATACTTGAGGAGAAACACCTTTCACACATCATCAAATCCAGCTCTGCCATTAGGCAAAGTGAGAGTTCTTCATGCAGCTGACCTTGGATATTACACAATAGCAAGATCTTCATATTTGCTGGAGTTGCAAAGTATGATTTTGAATAGAGGCCAGAAAAAAGATGCCATTCGGCTTCTAGTACCCATATATTAAAAGACTAGACTGCACCTACCGGGAGCACCAGCATGTTTTTAACAGGTATGCAAGTTACTAAGGAAGTAGATACAGTACTCCTTTTCAGTACCCATGTAGGGTCTGAAAAATTACTCCAGCACTTTTAATTGTATGGACAAACAAAAAGGCAGTTAATGACATTCCATAATTTAGACATCTTCATAGTCAGCTATCTAATTAAAAATTCTGCAGCCAAATTTTATATTCACAAGTTTTGAACCCTCTTCCAGAGCGACATTTGTGCAGTAGTTACCAGAACATAGATAACTGTTGTGGCCCAGCAGAAGCCGTTGGAGCTGCCACCAGACTCCGACAGCGAGGGGCCCTATGGGTCGGCTCTGGAGGATGTGGAGGACCCTGGACAGGGTTCCGACTCCGAGCAGGGCGCAGAGAGGCTGGTTGGCCACCAGGAGGCTCCTGAGCCTTGGACCAGTGGGGAGGAGAATCTGGAGGATGTGGAGGAACCTGGACAGGGTTCTGACTCTGAGCAGGGTGCAGAGAGGCTGGTTGGCCACCAGGAGGCACCTGAGCCTTGGACTAATGGGGAGGAGACAAGGGAGTGTGATCCGGATGTCAGCAGTGAGTTGTTCCTAGATGCTCGGCACCGAAGAGCTAATAGGAACAGTTGCGCAGTTACAGGAGGTAATTGCACTCAGCTGGTGGCCATTAGGCTCCTCTCCAGACTATAAAAAGGACTGCTTGCGCACACGCCCCTCTTTCAGAAGTCAACGCAGGAACTAATGTCGGAGAACATTATTGTGAGCTTGGCAGGCTGGATTGCTGCCGTGGCTTATCTGTGCTGGATTGCTGCCCAAGCTTGTCTGTGCCGGTTTGCTGCCAAGGACCTGTCTGTCTGTTAATTAAATGCCGTAACTTATCTTTGCCTCGGAGTGTGTGTTGGTGTGGGACCGGGGGGTGGGGTGGGGTGGGGGCAGAACAGTCAGCTATCTAATTAAAAATTCTGCAGCCACATTTTATATGCATCACAAGTTTTGAACCCTCTTCCAGAGCTACGTTTGTGCAGTAGTTACCAGAACATAGACAACTGGTGAAGCTATTCAAGTTCGGAAAAGGATACAAGTAATGAATTAGGTCACATTCATAGATTTGTAGTAAAAACAAACTCTGTGCCACCGATTCAAAGGCAATTATTGGTGGACGAAGGGCTGTGAGTGAGAGATAGCACACCTTTTTCACTTTCTGTTGCTGGATCACGCGGGCTTTCTTGGGGGCAATCACACGACCTGTGAGAGGAACCAAATAATTAAAATATATTTTGTTCTGGCATCAACGTCTCATGAAAAAAATTGCATTAGATTAATTTCTATTACGTTTGTTAGATTTCCCCAACAAGACGTATTGGCACGGAAGACGTATTTCCCATATTTTGCAGCCTGCACGATAGCAATCTGAGAAGGACTCCAACTGCATCTAGAAAGCACCAGAATGGGGGAGTGGCTGGTGTTTAGAGAACAATCTGCCCAACACATGTTCTTTTTCACATAGAAAATTTTTATTTTCCATTTTCATAGCATATAATCACATGTATACTATTACATAGTCAATATCATGTTGTATTATTAAGTAGTTACATCAATTCATCTTACCATCAACTACCAAAGGGAGAAAAAAAAAACCAGTTATTGGCTCTTCTGCTCTCCATACACCATATTTATACCTTATCCGACACTTTCTTCCCCCTCTCTCCTCCCCCTCTCTACATTCTGTCTTCCCTCCATAATTTTCTACTCTCCTTCCCCTTCCTTTCTCCTTCTATTTCATTTTTTTCTGGGAGAGGGCTGGGTGATAACTGCCTACACCAGCACCACCACCTTCCAGTGCTGTGGGAAGTTATCATCCAGCCCTCTCCCAGAAAAAATGAAATATCCTAGGAAATATTGAAAAGGCAGAATATTTCTCTGGATGTGAAAAGAAAGAAACATGCTTTAAAAGACAGAACAGTTGCCTGTAGCTTCCTGCCCATCCACACTTTGTCAATAGGCCATTGAGAAGGCCAGGCTAGCCCACTTTACATAACAAAGACTTCTCCATTGCAGCTGTAGGGGGAAGGGATATTACTCAACTCTCCACATGGCATCTGAGAACTCATCTATGGATTCAAAACAGCCTAGAGAGTAGCCCCCTGCATGCAACCATGGGAGTCTGACAACCAATCAGAATACATTTCTTACACAGGAACAGGAAACAGAGAGGTGGGACTAAACAGGGTATAAAAAGCCTAGCAAGCCCCTCCCTCAGCCCTTCTCTTCTTCTCCACCAACATCGAAGCATGTGATCACCTTTTCTGTTCAGGGTTCAAGCCATGTGGTCCTGTCCACCAATAAACCATCTTTCCAAGCAGCCTCCATGTCTCCAGTGTCCTTTTCCCCACTTGGAGCTAAACCCAGAAGGACATTTCTTTCAACAGTGCAATGAAACCCCCAAAAATGTACAAGTGAAACACTTTGAAGCTCCAAGTCACTCTTATCAAACTACCTAGATTTTGCTTAGTACGTGTTTCTCAACCATGGCAACTTGGAAGATGTCTGGACTTCAACTCCCAGAATTCTGGGAGTTGAAGTCCGGACATCTTCCAAGTTGCCAAGATTGAGCAATCCTGGCTTGGAAAGAGTGCATAAAAAGCCCGTTCTTCCTACGCACCAAAAGACTCTCAGCCTCCTTCCTGTTCACGGACGAAGCAAGGCTAGCGCGACTAGTCCGGCCCCAACACCCTCCCACTACCCTCCCCGCCCTCGGCGCCTTTTCCCCAGCTATACCTCCTTTGCGAGGTCCGCGGGCAGCAGCAGCCGCCGCCGCCGCCTTCTTCCCCGCAGCGGCCGTCTTGCGCGCCTTGAATTTCTGCTTGCCCTGAGCCATCGATCCCAGCGAGCTCTCCTCCTCCGGGGCCGGCTCGTCCGTCGCTCCTCCGCCCACCAGAAGCAGAGCCGGAAACAGCCCGCGCGCTGCTGGGATAGGAAGGGATTCGGCGTTTCGGCGCAGCCGCGAAGTTGGTAGCGAAAGCGGCCGTGCTTTGCACTGCCTGAAGACTCGGTGCATTGATGCATGAGAAAGCGCTTGCTTTTCGCTTAAAGACCCGGTGCATTGATGCATGCAAAAGCGCATGCTTTTTTGCTTGGAGACTCGGTGCATTGATGCATGAAAAAGTGCATGCTTTTTTGCTTGGAGACTCGGTGCATTGATGCTTGCGAAAGTGCTTGCTTTTTGCTTAAAGATCCGGTGCATTGATGCATGCGAAAGCACATGCTTTTTAGCTTGGAGACTCGGTGCATTGATGCTTGCGAAAGTGCTTGCTTTTTGCTTAAAGATCCGGTGCATTGATGCATGCGAAAGCGCATACTTTTTTGCTTGGAGACTCGGTGCATTGATGCATGCAAAAGTGCATGCTTTTTTGCCTGAAGACTCGGTGCATTGATGCATGCGAAAGCGCTTGCTTTTTGCTTAAAGATCCGGTGCATTGATGCATGCAAAAGCGCATGCTTTTTTCCTTGGAGACTCGGTGCATTAATGTATGAGGAAACGCTTGCTTTTCGCTTAAAGACTCGGTGCATTGATGCATGAGAAAGCGCTTGCTTTTCACTTAAAGATCCGGTGCATTGATGAATGCAAAAGCGCTTGCTTTTCACTTAAAGATCCGGTGCATTGATGCATGCGAAAGCGCTTGCTTTTTGCTTGAATGACTCGGATGTGGGGGGGGGGGTGTCGATTCCCACAGCAACAAAAGCGGCCGTTAAGTGGGCCACACAACTTACCAAAGCATTTGTTCATGGCTAAACCAAAAGGATCATTAGAAGTAAAATTTTGTTTGTTTGTTTTTTAATTTTTATTTTAAACACATCAACACATCAACAAAAACAAACAGATGACTTAAAACAACATAGGAACCAGAAGTTCCATCGTATATCATACAGCAGTTCTGTATCGGTTTCTTTGCAGTTAGTGTTTTCCCTTCTATACATTTCTATCTTGCGTTCATAATCTCCTTATTCGTTATCCATTTTTATATACTATTCTATATTTATTTATACTTAGCTACTTATGATCAAGTATTATTTACCTATATTGTGCTTTATATTCTTACTGTCATTTATCCTCTTACATACAATTCTAGGTATACATTCACATAGTTATTCTTTTTCTTTGCCATTCTTATACTTTTGTTATTCCATTTAAAAGGTTATAAGGTATAGTTCGGATTGCTTTGTTTACCATCCTTAGCGCCTGTTGTAACACCACCTTATTTTCCCTTTCTTTTCTCCCTCCCTCCCTTCTCTACTTTCTTCCTTCCTCCTCTCCTTCCCCTTCCTTCTTCCCTTACCTCTCCCCTACTCCTACCCTCTCTCAATCCCTTCCTGCCCTCTCTCCTTCTATTTCTCTCCCTTCCACCCTCCTCTCCTTACCTCTTTCTTCTTCCCTTGCCTCTCCTCCACTTTTCCTCTTCCCTTCCTACTATCTCTCCTTCTCTTTCTCTCCCTTCCACCCTCCTCTCCTTTCCCTTCCTTCTTCCCTTCCTCCTCTCCTTCCCCTTCCTCCTTCCCTTACCTCTCCCCTTCTCCTACCCTCTCTCTTCCCCTAGGATAATTTTGATTGCGGGAGACTTGCGTGATTGGCTTCTTTCCCAAGAAGTGTTGCGTTAGATCTCGTGGCTAAATGACCACGTTACTGCAGTTGTTTTCTTGTTACGTCGCCCGGAGAAACGGCGGGTTTGTTTTTTGTACACGAATTGAGTTTCATTTTGTAGGAAGTTATCACCCAGCCCTCTCCCAGAAAAATGAAATATCCTAGGAAATATTGAAAAGGCAGAATATTTCTCTGGATGTGAAAAGAAAGAAACATGCTTTCAAAGACAGAATAGCTGCCTGTAGCTTCCTGCCCATCCCCCACTTTGTCAATGGGCCATTAAGAAGGCCAAGCTAGTCCACTTTACATAATAAAGACTTCTCCACTTCACGTTGAGTGATGGGATTAAGGCATGATAATATTGGCTCCAACTAACCACATGGCATCTGAGAACCCAACCAAACCTGGATTCAAAACGCATTCTAGAGAGTTGCCCCTGCATGGCCCCATGGGAGTCTGACAGCCAATCAGAATACATTTCTTACACAGGAACAGGAAACAGAGAGGTGGGACTGAACAGGGTATAAAAAGCCTAGCAAGCCCCTCCCTCAGCCCTTCTCTTCTTCTGCACCAACACTGAAGCATGTGATCACCTTTTCTGTTCAGGACTCAAGCCATGTGGTCCTGTCCACCATTAAACCATCTTTCCAAGCAGCCTCCGTGTCTCCAGTCTCTTTTTCCCCACTTGGAGCCGAACCCAGAAGGACATTTCTTTCATCAATTTCTGGGCAGCCTCAATTGTTTTCTAGCTGGAAAGCCCCATTGGATTGAAGCCCTTTGGCACGGTTGAACTAGTAACAGTGTCAACAAGAATTAACATTGCTATTTATGGAAGTTCTTGTGTTCTGGTCTGATATGATTAATTCCATGTCTGTACTAATTATTCTAATCCAGCAATAGCCAGTGCATCGGTTCTCTATCCTCTCAGAGATAGCGCAGACGTGTTCGCTGATCAAGAAGAAGAAAATGCTTATCCTTCAGTCAAGCAAACAAAATTATATCACTTGTATAAAATGATCAGTTGGCTTATAATTAAGGCAGAATGCTACTGAGAATTCAGGTGTAACATTTCCAATGTTGAGTTCAATGAAAAGGTCAAACACTTTTTCCCCTTGACTTTATAAGAATTCAAGACTTTATAAGAATTGGGCAGGATGCACGAGCTGTTCAGCATTGCTCTTTCAGCTTAGGACAGTGTTTCTCAATCTTGGCAACTTGAAGATGTCTGGATTTCAACTCCCAGAATTCCCCAGCCAGCGAATGCTGGCTGGGGAATTCTGGGAGTTGAAATCCAGACATCTTCAAGTTGCCAAGATTGAGAAACACTGGCTTAGGAGTCTGGCTGGCCTTTTCTGACTTTAACAAGTTTTATTAAAAGACATAAAACTTTCCTGAGTTGCAATTCATTTCATCAGATGCAACTTATAGATGGACTTTCCAACCACCTTTTTCAGATCTAAATTGTAAATCTCTCGACTGAATTGAAAATGTCTTTAGATAAACTGTTTATTTACAAACAATTTCTTTAAAAACTTGGGGGACAGCTGGCCCTTGTGTTTTTTTTAATTGCTTGGGGAGTTTTGTAGGACACTCCTTTTGGATTCAATTGAAAAATACGGATAGCTTTTATAATAAAAAGATATTATTCTATAATAAAAAAATATCAAATAATTATTTCATTCTCAGAAAGCTGCTATAATTTCAGCATGTTTTTAGTTGTTTCCAAATAGTCAATCTGAACGGTGATATTTGTACTATACAGAGTTTTTAACCATGGTTTACAAGCATCTCAACTGAAGTCAGCATCTTTCCTGGGGCGAGCAGATTAGTACTTGAAGGGGAATTTTCCAACATATCCCAGACCCTTAGAAGTAAAAAAGAAAATTGCCAGAAGGGAAACATTTCCATTTTCCTGCCAGAAAACACACACGGATGTGTTCATTTAAGTTACTAGTACAACTCAGCTGTGGAAGACTGTCCTTTACAAATATGATTATGCTAAAACCAAATAATCTTGCTGTGTGAACCCAGTTAAGCCATTATGTGAAATTTTTAATATGATAAATACGGTTCCACCACAAAACCGCGCTCGACTAAACGGCGTCCGACTAAACCACGTCGCTGACGTCATCAACAGGGCGACAACAGCGCGGAGACAGAAGCACGCTGTAAACCCTAAACCTAAAATTAACCCCTAAACCTAAGCCACCTAACCCTAACCCTTAACCTAACCCTCAACCTAACCCTAACCCTTAACCTAACCCTCAACCTAACCCTAAACCTAATCCTTAACCTAACCCTAACCCTTAACCTAACCCTCAACCTAACCCTAACCCTTAACCTAACCCTCAACCTAACCCTTAACCTAACCCTAAACCTAATCCTTAACCTAACCCTAACCCTCAACCTAACCCTCAACCTAACCCTAACCCTCAACCTAACCCTCAACCTAACCCTAACCCTTAACCTAACCCTAAACCTAACCCTAACCCTTAACCTAACCCTAAACCTAATCCTAACCCTTAACCTAACCCTTAACCTAACCCTAACCCTTAATCTAACCCTAAACCTAACCCTAACCCTAACCCTTACCTTAACTTGAATCGGCTTTCAAAGCGCTATTTAAAGCGCCCTTCTTTCTCCGCGCTGGCTGTCGTTGCCCTGTTGATGACGTCAGCGACGCGGTTTAGTCGAGCGCGGTTTTGGCGTGTCACGGATAAATACCAATATAACCCAAATAAATAAAAGCTTGAGTGCAAAAAAGTTTTTAAAACACTTATCTCGGTGATCCTTCATTTTATATTTCTTTCCTCCTTCCTGTCACACACAGTTTCCTATAATGGCATATAACTGTTATATTCTGGGCATAACAAAGGAGAAAGGCTAAGGAGATAGCATTGTTTATTTTATGACACTTGGGACAAAACAATGGGCTGATGTTTAAAGAATTGGGGAACAAGTGCAGACGATGTAAGAAAAAACAGCAAAAGGTAGTTGGCCATGGAATGCTCCCCCCCCCCCCTCTCTCACACTCACACAAACACACACACACAGACTCGCATACGCTTCTATTCACATATTCCAACTGCTTCATGTGCCAACTGCAAAGAGTACTTTTGTTGTTTGGAGGGGAAAAAAAAAAGACATTGATTTGCACATCATTTCCGGCCATATTTTCTCTCTCTATATCCATAAACTCAGTTCAAAGTTCAGCATCCGAACCAGACGCAGAATCTGAATAATCTGCAACCAGGGAAGCAGCAAAAGTAGAGGGGGGGCTCCTCCCCGCTTTTTGGGAGCCTCCTGAAGGCCTCGCGGGAGAGTCGAAGGGCATTTCACTCGTTCCGCTGTCCCGCCTTTTGACTTGTGCTGGGGCATCCGAGGCGTTGCTCTCCCCTTCGCTGGGAGTTTGCTTGGTATCCCTGGATTTCCGACACACGACACCGAGGTTGTTCAGAGGTACAAGGGACTTGCTAGAGGGCGATCTCCCAACAAATGGCAACTTTTTCAGGGTGTCATTGGTTTTGGAACTTGAGAACCACGGGCGATCTACAATCTCATTGCGTTTTTGTTTCTGTCTGTCTTCGTAGGCTGAAAAGGAAGAAGCAAGCATGCTACAATGACAGAAAATAGGAACAACAGAGGTCTAGTTATAGCAACAGCAGTTAGACTTATATACCGCTTCATAGGGCTTTCAGCCCTCTGTAAGCGGTTTACAGAGTCAGCATATTGCCCCCAACAACAATCCGGGTCCTCATTTCACCCACCTCGGAAGGATGGAAGGCTGAGTCAACCTTGAGCCGGTGAGATTTGAACAGCCGAACTACCGAACTAGCAGTCAGCTAAAGTGGCCTGCAGTACTGCACTCTAACCACTGCGCCACCTCGGCTTCCCAATCTACCCTACAGTTCTGGGGTTTCCAAGTGGTCTTCCATCTATTAATAAACCAAATCCCACCCCACTTGGCTTCTTAAAATCACTCCAGATTGCCCAGATGCTGCCATCTAGCTGGTCAGTTCTTTTCTCAGATCTATGCAGTAGGGATCCGTCACACCTCCTTTCCCTAAATCCAGGGATCTATGCCATGATTTAGCAATAGCAATAGCAGTTAGACTTATATACCGCTTCATAGGGCTTTCAGCCCTCTCTAAGCGGTTTACAGAGTCAGCATATCGCCCCCAACAACAATCCAGGTCCTCATTTCACCCACCTCGGAAGGATGGAAGGCTGAGTCAACCTTGAACCGGTGAGATTTGAACAGCTGAACTACCGAACTAGCAGTCAGCTAAAGTGGCCTGCAGTACTGCACTCTAACCACTGCACCACCTCGGCTCTTAACTCAGCTTACTCTATTGGTATATTTCTGTATTTGGGATATAGGGTGAGTAGTTTCCCACCTCTATAGGGAAATCCTACAAATAATTGTGCATGGAGAAAGATGACAGAAATTCAGCAATTATTAAAAATTACACTCATGGTAGCAAAGGTATAGAATCAATTTACCAGCAAAATATACAGTATGTCTTGTTAAAATTAGTATTGGCATTACCCTTATATTGTATTAAGGCGGTAGGCTGAACCAAAGTAGGCCTCAAGCCTGAACCAAACTAGGGTTTCATGATATTAAGCTTTAACTGTTCACATAGAAATTTCAAGGTTTGCTTTTAGGACATAGTGCGGTTAGACATGGGTTAGAAGGAAGTCTGCACATGAAATATGTTCAGGTAAAACATCTATTTTAGCCCATCTTCTGGCTTGGCTGTTAATCTGTTTGGTAGACACGTATTGTTAGTTCCTCAAAATATGAGCTATGCATGTCCGTTAGCTGACCCATGTATTACGACATCCTGTAGACATACTTTCTGTAACTCAGGGGCAAATCTTGAGGGGTGTTTCCAAAACTAACAGATGGCTTTAGCTGAAAGTGGTAAACTTTATAAGGAAGCTCCTGAATTTCACTCAGTGTTCAGGCCATTTATTCTTTGCTATGAACCTGCGCAAATAGCAATAGCAGTTAGACTTATATACCGCGGTTTACAGAGTCAGCATATCGCCCCCAACAACAATCCGGGTCCTCATTTTACCCACCTCGGAAGGATGGAAGGCTGAGTCAACCCTGAGCCGGTGAGATTTGAACCGCTGAACTAGCAATAGCAGTTAGACTTATATACCGCTTCATAGGGCTTTCAGCTCTCTCTAAGCGGTTTACAGAGTCTGCATATTGCCCCCAACAACAATCCGGGTCCTCATTTCACCCACCTCGGAAGGATGGAAGGCTGAGTCAACCCTGAGCCGGTGAGATTTGAACAGCCAAACTGCTGAACTGCAGTCAGCTGAAGTAGCCTGCAGTGCTGCACTCTAACCACTGCGCCACCTCGACTCTTTAAACTATTCCTTCTCTGAAGAGCTGGCTTGTGTGTCCTGTCATTTTCTACAACAGTATAATAAAGGAGATTAAGAAGCCCTGTTTGGAAAGTGGGGGTAGCAATCCAAACCTACCTCTTAAAAGCAACTCCTCCTACAGTACAGCCAACAACACTTTGTCAAGCACACATTCTTCTAGGAGGGAGTTCCATCCTTCAGCCCCACATGCTTCCCCCTGCAAAGACCCCTTTACGTACAATCAAGGCTCTGGTACTTGAGGAGAGCTGCCAGATGCCGATCTTCTTCAGCTTCCTGCACAAGTGGAATACTTAAGTTTGCTCTTGCCTGCAAAGCAAGGTCTTTTTTCTCTTCTTCTTGGAGAACTTTCTTCTCTTCCTATGAGAAGGGAAAGAGGGCAGAGGCAGCATGACACATGAGGCGCACTCATTACTGCCATGAAGCCGGAACAGAAGAAAACAGGTTTGAAAAATACAATAGAGGGGAACAGTGACATCTCTTTAAATGGTTCTACCACAAAACCGCGGACGACAAAATCGCGGTCGACGAAAGCGCGTATGTGACGTCATCACAGCGCGACGAAAAAGATCGAAAAAGATCGAAAAATGTAAAAATAAAGCTAAAACCTTCCCCTAACCCCCCCAAACCTAACCCTAACCCTTAACGTAACGAAAAACCTAACGCTAACCCTTAACCTAACGCTAAACGTAACGCTAACGCTAACGCTCTAACCCTAACCCTAACCCTTAACCTAACCCTAACCCTAACCCTTAACCTAACCCTTACCTTTATGTGAATCGGCTTGCTGTAATTTAATTTTTATTTCAATTTTTCGATCTTTTTCGTCGCGTTGTGATGACGTCACATACGCGATTTCGTCGACCGCGCTTTTGGGGAACGCGCTTTTGACGGGTCACGCTTTAAATACTACCTCCAAAAGAGCCCAGCTGTCCCAAAGAAGTTTAAGAAAATTAAAGTAAGAACAAGTCCACAACTTTAATCCAAGATTTTCATTTTCAATCTTTAGCTTGGTTATTTGTACAGTAGTTACTACAATTATGACTTCCTGTATAAAAGTTGGTTGTTATATAAGTGGCTTATGTAACAGAACAATATAATAGTATAACATAAAATCCTGCTACCATGAATTTGAAAATACTTCGATTACACTTCTATTACAAATGAAGAAAAAGTGCTCCATAGAAAATAAAATGTGGGTTTTTAAAAAAGCTTTTGAAAGAATAAACAGGATAGAGATAAGATGGAAAAATGAATACAGAAACAATTTTAGATGGCTAAAATATCGGCATATCTTAAAGATCACTCAAATGAGAGATATAAACAAGACTGGAAAAAATGGATTGACTATATACAAAATAAATACGGGACCAAGAAATTCCAGTTAGCCTATGCTTAAGATCAGGAATGATTTAAATTGTTTAAAGTTAGCTCAGCAAGAAGAAGCTAAGATCAATGTAGAGATGTCATTGATTTCTTTATTTCTTTTTTCTCAATAGATTTTAGACTGTGTTTGTTAAAAATCCATACCGTGTACGGGTTCTGGGAAGTCGGTGGGGGGGAGGAGGAGGGGGGTTGGGGGGGAGGGTGGAGGGAGGGAGGGGTATACATTAGGCTAGACAAGAAGAATTTGGTCGTAAACTAGAGCTATTTTGACACACACACACAAAAAATTGTACTCCGATGTCTCACTGATTGAGGAATGATGAAATGTTTGTTTTAAAAGAAAATAAAGCTTTTGAAAAGAAGAAACAATTCTTTTTTTTAAAAAAAAGAGATCTACAATCATAATGGGAAATGATAATGCTGAAAAGTTGTATCAGATTTTTAAAAAAGAAAAAATGTATTATGACTTGAAATGCAATTGCGGTTGTTCTATTCTGTTTTCATTTGCTGAACTTTAGAAACATCATTCTAGGAATATTCAAAGGAATCCTTCTCCCTCCCTCTACTGTAACTTCCCGTCATTTACCCTGAACTTCCGCCGAAGGCGGCTGTTGAGCACGAAATCATCCTTCCAGGCACTTTGAGCCTCCTGGATATTCTGGAGCGTAGGGAGGGCTCGCTGAAGCTTGCTCTGATCCTGTGTGCCGTGCTCCAATCGGTACATAGGATCTGTCTCCAGCTTCTGCTTTTCCTCGTGGGCTAAGAATCAGACAGATGCATCAAGCCAGGCCCAGTTAAACAAATGTTCAAGGATGCTACTGGTCCCAAAACACACACCTGTGGCCATTACTTGTTCACTGGCTTCAGCATCCCAGCGCTCTTCCTTGCGCCGGGCACCACTGACAATGACATAGTCACAGCTGGCAGGATCAGTCTGCATCTCAATGTGGTTGGGGCAAAGGTGGCACTTCATACGGAACCTGTAAAGCCAAATGCAATGCAGCAAGAAGGGGAATGAGGGCACAGGTCTGAGGCTACGAATGCCAGAAACACCCAAAGCCACCCTCTTACCTTCATGCCAAATCTCTTTCTTTTCTCATGCAAGCCCAATGACCCAAGGAGAGATCTGGCTTTGCTCTGAATTACTGACCACACAATCTAAAGGAATTCAGCAGCCAGAACTCAACTTTTTTATGAAATTGTGGATTTAGGAATGGCCTCAAACTACACTCCAGCAGAGTTCCACCACAAAACCGCGCTCGACTAAACCGCGCTTGACTAAACCGCGTCGCTGACATCATCAACAGGGCGACAACAGCGCGGAGACAGAAGCACGCTGTAAACCCTAAACCTAAAATTAACCCCTAAACCTAAACCTAACCCTTAACCTAACCCTAAACCTAACCCTTACCTTAAGTTGAATCGGCTTGCTTTCAAAGCGCTATTGAAAGCGCCCTTCTTTCTCCGCGCTCGCTGTTGTCGCCCTGTTGATGACGTCAGCGACGCGGTTTAATCGGGCGCGGCTTAGTCGGGCGCGGTTTTGACAGGTCACGCTCCAGCAGTACATTGTGACATTTTGGTTACTAGATGGAGACTGCGCAAGTTTTGGCTCTGGCATGTAGCTTTGTGCTTCTTGTATGTTTAATAGATGTGGATTTACGTATCGCAAATCAAACAATGCAGAGTTGCATAAATTAGCTAGGTGCTAAGAATTTGCCCTTTCTTGGATTACCATTGAGAAAGTTAAATGAAAAATGCTAGCACAGAATAGCAATAGCAGTTAGACTTATATACCGCTTCATAGGGCTTTCAGCCCTCTCTAAGCGGTTTACAGAGTCAGCATATTGCCCCCAACAACAATCCGGGTCCTCATTTTACCCACCTCGGAAGGATGGAAGGCTGAGTCAACCCTGAGCCGGTGAGATTTGAACAGCCGAACTGCCGAACTAGCAGTCAGCTGAAGTAGCCTGCAGTACTGCACTCTAACCACTGCGCCACCTCGGCTCTTTATAACATAGCCTGACCAGGAGTCTTTTTCCATCGGCTGGACCGATCCTTTCCAACTCCCCACTAGGGCACTTTCCACCAAACGATCAATGACAATAGTATCTTCTGTCTTCAGAGTACCCACCTGAAAATAGGAGTGGTGTAATAATTACCGACCTTCTTCTTCTCTGCATTGTAGCGAACACCTGCAGAAACAAGTGGAAGAAAGGACATCTCACCTTTGTATAAGCTATTTATAGGCCACAAACTCGGCTTGGAAACCAACTAACAAATCATTGAATGTGTTTTAAACTACCATATCCACTCTTTAAAACATTACACCATAATAGGCCTTTGGGAACTCTGCCTTGTTACACCTAGGAACAAGTCCAATTTCCTTAAATTTGGAAACATGCTGAGAGGTCAAACCACAACCCTCCGCTAGTATGCCTCATTCCCTGTGTTCCAAAGGATATAGGAAAAAACAAGTTTGGCCAGAACACGTTTCAGGGAGGCCAAATCCACCAGTGACCCGTCAAAAGCGCGTTCCACAAAAGCGCGGTCGACGAAATCGCGTATGTGACGTCATCACAACGCGACGAAAAAGATCGAAAAATTGAAATAAAAATTAAATTACAGCAAGCCGATTCACATAAAGGTAAGGGTTAGGTTAAGGGTTAGGGTTAGACCGTTAGCGTTACGTTTAGCGTTAGGTTAAGGGTTAGCGTTAGGTTTTTTGTTACGTTAAGGGTTAGGTTTAGGGTTAGGTTTAGGGTTAGGTTAAGGGTTAGGTTTAGGGTTAGGTTTAGGGTTAGGTTTAGGGTTAGGTTTGGGGGGGTTAGGGGAAGGTTTTAGCTTTATTTTTACATTTTTTGATCTTTTTCAATCTTTTTCGTCGCGCTGTGATGACGTCACATACGCGCTTTCGTCGACCGCGATTTTGTCGTCCGCGGTTTTGTGGTAGAACCAAATCCACCAACCCATTCAGAACTGAATTCAAGCCCTTGAATTCTATTCCTCCTGTTCTAACATTTTACATTTAGCAGCATGATTATTACTGATTTCTTATTACATAAGCTGGAATGCTACCTAATTCACTCGAGATTAATAACCGAATTTGGGGGGTCTGGGGGATTTCTTTCTGAAGTAATAATCGAAAAGGGATATACACATTTGAATAATGTCAATCAAATCTATTGGCTGAAATACTGATAAAAAGAGAGGCTTTACTGATTATAAAGTGTTCTCATCAGTTTTGGCAAACAGGCAAAAAGGTTTTTAGGCAAGTTTATTCATGAAGATCAATGTGCGTTTTACCTAAAAGGCAGCAAAAAGATAATGTGGGAGCTGTTATATGTAGTAGAATACATACAACAGAATGATGAAAAACAAGTTGCATTAATTTTTTTAGATGCTCTTGACATTTTGAACTAGTTCTTCTTGTTTAAAGTCCTGGAAGAATTAAACTATGGTGAGAATTCTCTTCATGGAATCAAATCAATATATACAGTATATAGGTTAGAGTCCTAAACACCGAAGAGAAAAATGATCACGAAGAAATCAAATCTGTTGACATCGATGGTGAATGGTTTGTGTCTGGAAATGGAAAGAGTGGAATACGGAAAGAGGAGTTAGATGGATGGGAACTCTGCCCCAGATGGCAAGACATAGAAGAAGACAAAACAAAAGAATCTATAGATTTAAAGAGAGAAATGTTATCAGTAACATCATTGATAACACCACGGATAATTAAACATAAGCTGATCAAGGAAACAGAAGAAGGCTATCAAAATTATATAAGGGACTTAATAAGCAATGAACTGTAAAGAGGAGTTCATGGAAATTTGATTAAGGAGATGATTAGAGGACTGATACCACAAATGGCAGAAGACATGAGATTGTTTTGCTACTGGAAAGATACAGGTTGATAGATGAAAGTGTATAATCTAAAACTAGTTAAACTTAGTGAAATTTAGTGGCAATAAATATAGTTAAATAAATAATAATGATAATAACGTATACATATGTATTGCTATGATAAGTAATAATTGGATATGAATATTGAATGGTACCTATGAAAGGAAGATTAGAAATTTTTTGGTTATATATAAAGGTTAATAAAAAGAACTAAGTTAAATTTAGTTAAGTTTTGATTACTAGGTGGAAAAATGTTATGATAAAGGATATAGTCAAATAAAGGAGGGATAATGATAACGTGTATATGTGTGTGCGTGCGTGCGTGTGTATATATATGTATATATATGTATATATGTATATATATATATGGTTAGGGTTATGTATGTATGTATGTATCAGGGGTGGGTTTCTCGCCCCGTTCCAACCGGATCGGTTGGAACGAGGCCGGCGGCGTCCTCGCGCACGCACGCGGCGCGCGTGTGCACACACGCGGCGCACGCATGCGTATTAGCGTCTGCGCGATGCTCCAGCTGCTCCTGGAGGATCGCGCAGGCGTTCTGCGCATGCGTGGAAAGCGCGAAATTCAAAAAAAACGGGTAAGGAGCGGGCGCGGGTGTGCGGGCGCGCGCGGGCGCGGGGGGGCTTCGCTGTTCCCGGAAGTTACTTACTTCCGGGTTCGGCGACCAACCGGATCGCAGGGACCGGTGCAAACCGGTTGAAACCCAGCCCTGGTATGTATGTATGTATGTATGTATACAACATAAGGAAATTGGATGTAAATTGTAAACAGTGATTTGGAAAGAAGGATTAAAAATTTTTGTTACTAAATATTATGGATGTTTAGCCAGAATAGGCCATAAGGATTTAGTGTTTATTGGAGGATATTAGAAATAGCAAATGAAATGCCAGTATGTGGTTATGTTTTAAATCTTGGTATATTTTATGATGAAGGACGTTTAAACAATTATAGTCAAATTAAAATGGAGGTATGAGGATGGTAATATGTATAAATATATCTGAGTTAAAATACTTGAGTTAATATGAATTATGCTTGATGACTGTGGAAGAGATGCACAAAAGTCTTTTGTAACCAACTGATAGCACTTTCTACAGTATGTAAAGGAGGAGGATTCTTTGTGTTGTGTTTGTTTTGAAAATAATTTTTTTTTTAAAAAAAAATAAACAATTAAATATAAATTCCTGCAGGATGCTAAAGAAAGAGAGAGTTTGGGAGTATCATGTTTGAAATTATATTTTAAGCTTGTTGTTTAATTTGGATGAAAGAGTAGGTGACTTTAAGAAATAAGAGGTTATTGCAATTGGAAGAGTATGATTTAGCATTTGGATGACAAAACTATTTGTGGGATGACAAAGTTAAGGTTAATGTAGATTTCAAAAACCATTTTTTGACATGCCATACTGAGAATTTAGAATAGATATAAGGCAAAACTATTTTATAAAATCTCTTTAAAGTTGTCACCCCAAGAAGTCTTTTGAGGGAAATTACAGTTAAACAAAAATGATTAACTCGTGCTAACTTGATTTTTTAAAGTTTAACTTAAAATGAGAAAACTTGGAGCTGGGAAGGTTTTACTATTAGTTTTTTTATATTCAGCTAATGGAAAGATTTAAGTTGGATAAAAGGAATTATGAATTTGAAAAGGGTAACACTGAATTTGATGTAGAGCTCCCTGCAAATGATAAACTTATTATTATTAGGAACTCTCGCTGAATTATCAATTCTCACTGAATTATTAACTCTTAACTGAAAATGGAAACTGAGGACAAACAAGTTAAAGACTGTATGATAAAATGGGCAAAAAAATTAAAACACAGTTGGGCTAATGAGAGAGTAAGGTTGAAATTTACATTGAATTACAAGCTTAAGAGAACTTTTATAAACTGATAAGATTGTTGGTACAAGACACTGGATAAATTGTCAAAAATCTGTAAGGGAATTTCAAATATTGTTTGGAAATCTAATCAAACTGAGTGATGTGTATCACTTTACATTAACTACTAAATGATGGTCACACAGTAATAGTTTTTTCTCCTGCATGTAACTCCAATCGCTACATATAAACTGGACTGTTTGAGGGATATATCCATACTTACCCATCCCAATGTGATTCTGGCAGCCATCACACCAAATATTATAGGGCATCTCAAATCTGGGAAAGAAGTGACATGTTTACGCATGTTGCAGAAACATTCAGAATTTTACTTAGTGGGAGAACAAGCCCTATCAGAATAGAAAGGGAACTGCTTCCGATGTTCCCTTGCTATGACTAGGATGTAGTCAACATTTCTTGCCTCCAGCAACCCAAGAGTTCTTGCTCTAAGTATGTGGCTAGGTGGCCTTACCTGATGATGAGGATACCCTGGGACAGTTTACGAGCTCTTTCCCGCAATGGATGGCTATTGCGATATTTGTTAAGGGAGCCATGCTGCAAGATAGATAAAGTCGGTGTTAAGCTTCTTGTACATAAGATACTTCCATGAATCTTTCCACCTTTATCTGGTGGACAATTAACAAGCATTGTTGGCCGTGGTATGGGGAGGGGGTAGCCAAAAAGGCTGAAATTCCTTTTCTGTTTATGTGGATATTTCAATTATACAACTATACATAAAAACAGAATCCAGAAAGTTTAATTCTACATTACATTTACATTTAATTCTATTTTATCTTATTGAAGTGTTCTGACACCATTCAAACACTGACTCTGTATCTTGGCTTGTAAATATACCAACAGGAGGTTATCCTGCATAAGCCCTTCATGGTATTGGACCTGGGTACTTGAGAGACCGCCTGCTGCCAATTACCTCCATTAGACCGATTAGATCCCACAGATTAGGCCTCCTCCGAATTCCATCCGCCGGCCAGTGTCGACTGGCGACTACCCGGAGGAGAGCCTTCTCTGTGGCTGCTCCGACCCTCTGGAACGAACTCCCCGTGGAGATTCGAACCCTCACCACCCTCCAGGCCTTCCGCACAGCCCTTAAAACCTGGCTGTTCCGACAGGCCTGGGGCTAAAGAGCTGTTGCCCCCGTCTCAAATGTTATGACTGTTGTGTTTTAAATTATGTATTGTTATGCTTTGTTTTGTTTTTTGTTTTTGTTTTTTTAAACTTTTTGTCTGTATCCCCCTTCCCTGGTTTGAGTTGTGAGCCGCCCTGAGTCCCCTTCGGGGGAAAAGGGCGGCATATAAATACAATAAACTGAACTGAACTGAACTATTTGTTTAAATTCCTTGTTATGACCCAATATCCCAAACTACTCCAACATTCCAGATGGACCTCTTACCTTGGCTGGATCAAAATCAGGTGGGTAATACTTGTTGACTCCTTTCCTTTCCCCCTGTGAGAAACCAAAGGCAAAGCCATGTTGTTTGATAGTAAATTGAGCAATTTGTTTTTTTTAAAAAGTTTTTACACACATCAACACATCAACAAGAACAAACACACGACTTAAGACAACATAGGAACAAGAAGTTCCATCATATATCATACGGCAGTTCCGAATCGGTTTCTTTGCAGTTAGTGTTTTCCCTTTCTATAGTTAGCTATTTATAACCAAATATTGTTTATCTCTAATGTGCTATATATAAACATACAATTCCAGGTAAACATTCACATGGTTATTCTTTTTCTTTGCCAATCTTATACTATTGTTATTCCATTTAAGAGATTATAGAGTACAGTTTGGATTGTATTGTTTACCATCCCTAGCATCTGTTATGACACCACTTTATTTTCTCTTTCTTTTCTTTTCTCTCTCCCTTCCTCCTCTACTTCCTTCCTTCCTCTTTTTTCTTCCCTTACCTCTCCCCTACTCTTACTCTCTCTCTTCCCCTTCCTACCCTCTCTCCTTCTCTTTTTTCTCCCTTCCTCCCTCCTCTCCTGCTCTTACTCTCCCTTCCACCCACCTTTCCTTATCTCTTTCTTCTTCCCTTACCTCTCCTCCACTCTTCCTCTTCCTTCCCTACTATCTCTCCTTCTCTTTCTCTCCCTTCCATCCTTCTCTCCTTTCCCTTCCTTCTTCCCTCCTTTCACTACTTCCTTCCTCCTCTCCTCTCCTTCCTTCTTCCCTCCCTTTCTTTTTCTATTGTTATAGATGTCTCAAATCTCAAGTAAATTGAGCAATTTGAAAGGCACAAACATTTTCTAGACTGAGTTAGGTTAATTTATACAAATGGTACCATTACAGATTCAGCCTCCAAATTACCAAATAGGAAGCAGCCCTTTATTTAATTTAATAATTCCTCATTATTTCATTTATAATCATCACAATCTGACAAAAGAGGCCACAAGCTTCTAGGTACTCTTGCAAATTAAGGACTAGATCATATTTGGCAGCATAGACAGCACCATGACAGCTACTATTGTATTCGTAGAAAAATCAAATTTCCACAAAGGCCCTGATTGTGAAATAAAGAGTTTCGTGTGAGATTGCATAAATGCTATTAAGTGTAAGCTGTAATTATATACGTTGCAAAAGGAGTTGGATCTATCCTCATGAGGTTAAAAAATGAAGGAAGAGAAATTGCAGTTGTGGATTTGATTCAAAATCCTGCATCCACTTACCATGGTGATAGTGATTTAGTCAGGCAAGAGTGATAGTCTAGGAGAAAAACTAGAGAATGTTATTTCTAGGGTTCCCTTGAAATGAAAAAAAAAACCCATCACTTTTGGGAGCATGCAAGCCATAGCTAGCTAGTCTCAGCAAAACCACCTGCTTTTGATTCCAATATGGAATATGCAATGAATTACATGATGCCATGCCTCTGAGCATTGTGAGACCTTTTGTATTGCTTAGCAACAGTCTAAATATGCAATAATGAAGCTTTAAAAAAAATTATGGTAGAGGTAGCACAAAAACTTAAATTCTGGATCTGAATTAATTC